>NW_022171349.1:0-16973 GCF_008802855.1 Photinus pyralis | reverse complement strand
TGTAACGGTTTATTTTCTTACCCTTAAGGCCTATTAAGTCTTCGAAATACTTTGTTTCATTTTCTACTCTTCTTTCCCTACAATTCGAATTCAAATTTAGTAACTTTCTCATCTCTTTATTGTTATTACCTGTAGCTGATAACAATTTCCTTTTCCCGTATACTCTTATCAACTTTCACTTTTCCTGTAGACATCTTGTATGAAGTACATGTGATTTCACCAAGTCTTTAATTACAATTATATTGAGCTTCTAAGGAAGGATTTGTAGAGAATTGGTTGTCAGAGAAGATTAAGTACGTGCCGTTTGATATTTTGGTGGTTAATTCTCGCGCATATATTGCGGATCTTCCGTCACATTCACCATAAGCTCGCTCGTCATCTCAAGAGGTACGACTCTGTTAGCTGTAATTGTCTACACATTATCGATGTTTCTTTTAGCTTTTTTTTTACGTCTACTTTATTTCGTTCGTCGTCTTCAAGTTTCCTTGGAGGTTTCATCACCCAACGTTGGATTCCATCATCTACAATAATCAGAACCAGACATCCTTGCCTATCGTGATACTTACCGATATCTCCCGGAACCATCTATACCTACGTCTTGCATGCGTTGTGTTCTGGTTCGCATCACCAAAGCCACATCGATTGTCAGCCGTTAGTCACACCATCCACTCCGGTCACCTTAATTGGCAAGCTACACTCTCCGGCAAAGGTCAGGCTGTAATTGTTGTGCCATCTCCGTTACATCGTCACGGTGGTCAAATAAAATAAAGGAAGGGAATTCATTTGTCGAGCCTCTATCCTATCTTACCTATCTCCTCTTGTTCCTTCATTCTTTTTCTTCGCTCACTTTCACCGTGTCGTTTTTTTGTGTTTAACGAAGTTTTTTTTATACTTATGATAAACAAGATAAATACTTGTCATTTTGGAGGTTATGTATAATTTAAGGTTATATTTCATTTAAATTTTTGGTTGCATTCAATTACTTACGTATTAGTTACACTATTTGGTGCTTAGTCACAAATTAATTATATTGAGTTTATAAAACATTTCACAAGTCAAATATTAATCAGTAGTATACCCCCCAGAACAAAAAACTTAGAAGGGAAACGTAAACGGGAACAACTGAGTACAAATATAATTAGTTTGGAGAACATTCAATAGATGGCGCAGAGTTAGCGTGCGTGTAAAAGGTACTAAATCTAGGGACTTTAGTACGTGTCGCCATTATGACAGTTGAATTTTGAATTTTGATTGACGGCTTATTGTGCTTTAAGTATAATTACTATTCATTATTACAATGAATTATGTATATACAAATCGAAAACGTAAATGTTGTGTGACAAATTGTGAAGACGTTTCCCAAAAATGGAGCCCGAAGTTTTTATAGAATTGGTTTAGAATATAATGTGGAAGAAATTTACACAAAAGTTTTTGGTTCGTGAACGTCATTTTTCTGGTTGCGCTTTAGAACCTAGAACACGAAGAGGTTTAAAGCGTGTGGCAGTTCGCACATTATCTTTAGCAGGTAATACTAATTGAATTGTAATAAATTGCTACATATTTTGTTTTTAGAACGATCTTGAGAGCATCATAAAGTAGAGTTCCATGAAGTTGATCTTGTATCTTGTATATCCATATTAAATTAAATATTACTCCTTGATTGGATTAATTGGAGTTGTTACTTATAGAACAAGTGGTCTGTACTCTTTGAAGCCCCTGACTGCTGAGGTGCATCGGCATTAAACTGAATTTATCTGGATGCCTAACAAACAAAATTGGACTTCACTGGCTGGATTCATTTACCTTTTAGGTTTCAGCTAGTCAAATCCAATGTTATTGTTACAGATCCGGAGAAATGCAGTATAATGCGGACGTAGCTTACATTTTAATATTTAAATTGGCGCCATTCACGCAAAAGCTGCTGAGAACATACACGAGATGGCGCGTCATTTTTACATTACATTAGAGTTTCCATTCTAAGTTTGTTGTTCTATGGTATAGGTGAGGTACCCGTGGTCAAGGTGTTATGAGTAAGTGGATCTTGTGAATGTTAAAATTTTTGTTCATTGCCTTGTTTATTTGTTGTGAGTAAGTCGAAGCTAATTTGCCCCTTTTGGTTATTGAACTGATATTTAAATATACCGTATTTTCGCCTCCATGTAATTTCTTTCTGTGTGTGTGTGTGTGTGCTTGACAGAGACTTGTTATAACTAGACCGCGCGTAACGTAGATTTTACTATAAACGCCTGTTGTCAAGATAGGATAGGCAACCAACTGTTCATCGCGGGGCAGACGTACGTTCTGCAGCTTGCTTTAGCCATGTTTATTCTAAATTTTAGTAGCAAAAAAAGATAACATATAGCTGTTAACTATTTTAATCGAATTTGTTGGTATTTTATTTAAACTAAATTGGTATATATAACTGCCTTACTCTAGTCCTAATTCGATTTATATGTGTATTTTAGTGGTGAACACGTATGGGAAAATATACTCTTAAAACTAAAGATATAAGTAGTAAGATATGATTATTTAGCGGATTTTGTTTCAATATATGCCTATCCAAAAACCCAAATGGGCTGTAACTGTTATTTATTTTTCTTAGACTTCTGATAACCATTTTGTTTACAACGCGGTGTGGTGTGGATTGAATGAAAAACTTGAACACATTTTCGGCAATTTGGCAAATTTTTAATGCATCGCTTGATACGTGCAACAATCCTCCACGATTTTTTCTAGTTAAAAGCTTTGAATGACTCTCTGATGCGAATATCGCATCTGCACATATGGAACATTTAACAGACTTAGCTATTTTTCTTGTAACAAAACCTGAAATATACTTAGTACCAGTAAGTACTTAGTGACGTCTATACCTAATAGGCAAATAGGTATTGCCGTTGTCTTGCTGGTAAAGGATGTCGAATAATAGTTCTACGTTATTTTAAGTGAATGGGAAAGTCGAAAACGCTCGGTATTGCATTATTTTGTAACACCTTCGTAGGTATCTTTCTAAAATCGGCTTCATTCCCCGCCAATGCACTATGGTGGGAGTAAATTTTTCTCTTCGAATGGCTCTGATCCATTGGCCCTTTAAACTTTTATCCGTTGAAAATCAGCATATTATTTAAAAATTTATCGACAGAGTACATGTTGATAGGCACTTAACCTAAGTTTATTGGTTTATTCTCAACAGAAATTATCTGTTCACTAATTCGAGCTAATCACGAGAATGATTAATGAACGGAACATCTAAAATAACGGCTTATTTCATTGTATTGCATATCATCTCAGCGATTTTTGCCCCGCGGTGCATTGTGTGTTGCATACTGTGTCGACAACACCTTAGATACGTTACGCGCAGTCTAGTTATAGCAAGTCTCTGGTGCTTGAGTATCGCCTTCTTCGAGATAACTATAGGTATACATCCTGCTCCCTGAAGCAAGAGCAGTATCTACAACTTTCGTTGTTATTCCCGCTTCTGGCGCCCATATAAACCAAAATTGAACCTACCCATTTCTCCCTGTATAGCAGCCGGCAACGAAACATTGTCACCGCCAGAAGAGTGAGAACTCAAGAGTTCCTGTGGTTTTTGTACGTGACAGGGCCCTAAAGTACTGTTGGTTTCAACAGGATGGTGCACCCGCGCACAACGTCTTATTGTGTTCTCCCACTTACCGCAACCGCATTCCCGCCGACAAGTGCGGCAGCAAAATCGCATTTATATGCGGCGACTGCAAAACGCACGTAGTATGTCTTTATGCATTTAATTATACATGGCGCGGTTTTTTATTTTCCAGCATGCGGTTTCCCGCATGCGGTTTTCAGCATAGTATGTCATAGCAAGCGTGCGGGAATCCGTATTAGACAAATTTCCATTTTCCAGGAAATTTATAACTGGGATTCAAACCTTCTAGAACTCGTTGGTCGCGTTGCCTATGCCGGTTGAGTTAGGGCTGGGGAATTAAAGCGTGTACTTATGGACAAATCAACGTAAGAACTAGTCAATATTTCTCCTTTAATTTTATACCAAACGAAGAGTCAGTGTATTGCAAAACACGTTTACGATATCATAATTTGTTTTACGATTCGATAGATATTCCGTGAAATGCAATTACTATCTGGCCGTACCTCAACGCTTCATTAACAAGTGTACAATGGCAGAAGTAATAAAGTTGTTCTATCCATAAATTTGTGCCAATGTTACTTACGTGTAGCAGAAAAGGAGAGATAATTCCAACAATTTCAAATGTTGTGAGTTCAGTGTTTTTGCGATAGATGGTGCCGGGAGCATAGAATCAATCGCGTATTATAAATAGGTACCAAATAATGGAAGAAATGGTTTTGATTAAAACATACACGCAACTATAAGGTACTTTATTTATGATTTGATGACACAAAACCATGACATAGGTTTCAAGTCATTTCGATTATGAGGAGTGCTGCGTTAAGTTAGCCCCCTTTGTAGAAATTTTAAATTTCTCCAAAACGAAAGGAGCGGAAAACCTAAGTATTGGGGCACAAATCAGCACAAAACGAGCACGAAACTATGATGTTTGTGTTATGTCAATACGGGCATGATGGTGAGTAGGATTAAAGTCGTTGAATAGCAAAAAGACACAAAACCTTCCCCATACTAATAACTAAGTAGGACTAAGGTGGATCTCCAACTGAACGTTTTGATTTTCTCTGAAACGTAAGGCGCAAAAAATTCGGGCATTGGAGCACAAAATAGGCACAATACTATAACATAGGTTTCAAGTTACTCCGATTGTGAGGGGTGTTGCATTAAGTTGGCACACCCTATAGAAATTTTGGATGACTCCTAAAGGAAAGGCGCACACGATCGGAGCATTAACGCACAAATCAGGACAAAACAATAAGACATCCATGGTATTGGTGTCATGTGGATACGAGAAGGATGGTGTTCCAATCTTAAATTGCACCCCCAACGGAAAATTTTGATTTTATCGTAAAAGAGAAGTACACAAAAGTTGGCATTGGTGCACAAATTAGCATAATATTTTGGAGATGTAACGAATTGGGGTTCCAATTTATGGGTGCTAACTTGGTCCACTCCCTTTATTCCTCTGTTCCATTTCCCTGTGCTTGACTATCGAATGAGTCAGTTGTTTTCCCGTCCGAGGAACTCTACTTTGATTGGGAAACTTTCCTTATTTTCAATTGAATGCTTTTGATTGGAGGTTATTTTCTAAGGCAAAGATTGTCTCTGTGCTTATGATTTCTTTCCGTGACTGCTTGGTAGGTATATGCTTGAGAACAATATTGAACGTGGGTTCATGTTTTGTTCCGAACGCAATAACCGACATAATGCTTGGGAAACATTATTTCGAAAACTCGTTTCTCTCAAAACTGTCAGTAATGCAAATTCTGACCAAATGCAAAACATAAACTAAATTTACTACTTATAACTATTTTGCTTTGATTTTAGTTGACAGATTTGCCGTAGATCCACTTCACATTAGAACATACATAGTACCTTTTTGGGTGTTATCCATGTTACTTCTATTCTTTACACTAAGATATTATGTATTATACAAGCTAAAATTTGTCCTGCGAATCAGAGTAGATATATTTGACACAGAATGTGTGTTTAATAAATATTGATAAACAGAAAGTAGATTATTGGATTAAATTTGATTGTAGAAGGGTAACGAATAACGAAGGAAGTACTGGTAATGAAGCACAAATTTTACATCGATTTGATGGACGGTAAAATATAGGTGTGAACATAAACGTATACCTACAATTAGTGTTCGATGTTTTCTTTAATGTACTTTGTTTAGGTTGTACACACTCACATGTATTGATAGCATGTGCAACAAGTTATCTGGGACGTATCAGCTCTTTCAAATAATAATTTGAATTTGAAGGGCACGATCCATCTAATGGAAACGGTGTAAGCGGTAAGTCCTACTACGATATTGATACTACAGAGTGGTTGCATGTCGTAGTAGCACTGCAGAGTCCCAACCAATTGATGGAACCACGGTGAATAGATGGAACTAATCAATGTATCATGAGAAATGACACAAATCCAAAGTCTGTTCAAGTAGGTATCCGTGCTTGTGACCACGTTACACGTACGTTATTTTTATAGTTTTGAGAAAATCAACGTTGGGCAAAACGTGGGCAAGAAATCGGTCATTTATTTCCCACAGCTATCACGAATTGTGAAATAATGAGCGACAAGGGCAATGGAAGTCCTATTTGGGTGCTTAATTGCCCAATGGGAGCACCGCTATTTCTGCGTTCAGGAATTAATGACTATCTATCAAGATGGAAAATTTACTGAATTTCTTGTTTAACTTGGCCCATCGACGTACTTTTAGATAGTGCGGCCAGCGTGGAGTGCAAAAACCTCAGCTAATTTTAATATACACCATATTTGCGCCATTTAGTTCTAAACTATACACATATTGAATTTCATACAATTCGGTTCATAACTCACAGAGATGTCAAAAGTGCCTACTTTATTTTTTGGTCTACATTGCCAATTCACGAACTCCGATCTACAAATTTGATAAAGAATCCATCTACAGAATTTCATCGTAATCGGTCAATTCGTTATCGTTATCAAGATATCGTGCTAACGGCCAGACGGACAGACACCGCAAAATTATAAACTTGCTAGGATTTATAATTGCGCTAGGTTAACTTGAGCGCTAGGTCTACAGAACAGAAAACATCAAATTTTTACCCGAAAAGATAAAATGGTGTGCCCCCTCCCCCCACACTATTGGAGGGTGATGGCAGCTCTAAAATTTGTGGCGCTAGCTGGCCCTAGGTCAGCAGAACACAAAACGTCAAAATTTTAGTTAACGGACCCACATTACCGGGATTTCCGACATGACCCGGAATCTAAATGAATATTACCCTAATACTGATAGGTAATTACTGTATACGTCCTTTGATCATGTTTAATGCACGCATATTGCTTAAAGAGTCGGAGCATATGACTACCTGCTTATAGTACCATAGTGCATACAATTCTGAGACATATACACTCGTAATGTTGGAATGCCTCCTAGCGTAGCTCTTTAATTTGCTACCGTTTCTGTTTTAGAGCCGTCTGCGTATATAATTATAGCATCCTGATATTCTCCTAGTTTCCCTAAAATGCATTCTATGTACAATACTTGATGTTTCCTTTTTGCTGAAATGCAATATGTGTAATACCGTATTGATGTTATCACATTGAATCCAATGAGCATAATGTGTGTAGTTGTATATTGCATTAAATTAATTCTTCCTCGAATGCTTACAATACGTCTTCGATGATACTCTAGTATGCTATAATTATCACTTTCGTAAATTGTACTTTTTCTAGCAACGGATATGCGATACTACCATAATTTAGTACTCGCGTTACGAAAGGTTTGTAATGTGTCTCTGTTCCAACTCTAGTTATTATTAAATTGTAAAGCATAGAAGTAACTTTGGTATCAATGGTTGAGATTAATTCATTTATTCCTATTAGAAATAACGTGCAACTGAGAACTGAACTTTGAGATTGCCGTGTGAGCCTCAGATTGACAGCTTCCTAAACTGACTGTAAACTTCTGATGAGTCAGGTTAAGGCGATCGGTGTGTATTATGAAAACTAAAAGGATGAATTCCATTCACCCCTAAGGCTGCAACACCAGTTTATTTGGGGTCCGTTAACTTGCCCCCCCCCCCCCCCCCCCCCCGGAGAGATTTGATAGTCGTATTATTTTAAAATGAATGCGCTCGTTATGCGCTCATATGCGCCACCGATAATAACTCTTGCGCCATTATCATTTTTTAGAAATCCGAAAAAACATTTGGGGGGCCAAGTCTACCATTGATGGTTGTTACCATGTTCTTTCCTTCACAAATAAGTAAGAATACGTTAGTATGAGATCAATGTGACCTTTTATTATACCTACCTTTTTAATTTATTAAAGATGTCTACTTCATTCATTCATTCATGAAATGAAAGGGACTTGCAAACGGATCAACGACGATAGACGACGATGATTAATTGATTTTGACCAACCAATGTGACCTAATTTTAGACAAAAACGATAACTAATACATCTTATATTTGGAATAAGAAGAAAAACACCGGGTTGTAATTTGCGTAGGTTGATCCCTCAGGCCGCTTTATTATGTTACCCGTTACTCCTGATAGTTTGTTGTCACGGAAACATATATTTACATAGGAAGTTATCTATCAGATAAGCCCAGCTGAAATATGAAAGATCGTCCTATTGCTTCAGTGATCCAGTCAAAAATTACCGTGAATATCAGAATATAGACTTTATACAGTAATCAAAGGTATAGTTTACATAAAATATAAATCCCTTATCATTTTTAACAATCTGCAGATAGGTAATTCATTTTCCGACGACCATATTATTTCTGCAGAGTATACAAAAATCGCCCTTTTCTTACCAGTATACCAATTTAATCGAACACGTTTAATCAGATTACTGGCTCGTAATAATTAAGACGAAAAGCAATTTAGGAAGGCGGAATGAGTTTTTATTTTTTTATCAGCTACCGCTGGCAATCCAAAATGCGTTGTTGGCACTTCACATAATTTCAAGAGGGTTTAGCAAGGACGGTGCTTCTTTTGTGGCGAAACACGTGGGTTAATTTGACGCGTACAACTGTTGTCTAGGGATTATTGATTACGAAAACGTTTGAAAGGTTTAACTTGCGTACACTAATTTATTTATAAAAAATGATCAAAGTCCTCGTGTGAGATTGAAGGGACTTCAGCGCATTTTTGTGTGGCAGATCAGTGTTTTATTAGCCAATATTGACTCCACCATCAATAAGATCTTGCCGAAAGCTACCACGTTCACTTTGTCGGTACCATTTTCTCACTTACCGTGCACTCGCAATTCGCGTTTGAAGTTTTGACTCCACCATCAGTAAGATCTTGTCGGGGGTTACCATATTCCCTTTGTCGACACCCACTTTTGATCACCCGCAACAATTCGGATTTGAAGTTTCGACTCCACCATCAGTAAGATCTCGTCGGGGGTTACCACATTCCCTTTGTCGATACACAGTTCCGACGTCCCGTTCATTCGTAATTCACATTTTGGTAGATTTCGCTAAAATCCCGGCATAAAATCGTATTCAACTTTTGGGTACTTCACATAGCTCGACCTTCTATTAGTGACACGAGAAAGAGAGACCGCGATTCGCGCTGTAAGAAACTTTTGGGCGCCCAAAGTCGACTACCCCTCGAAGCGCGCCGCGCAAAAGGTGGTTTATTTCGCCCCTAGGAAAAAAAAACAAAATTCCGCCACGCAGGAGTTGTGCGCGTTCACAAGATCTTCCCGACGACACCAATTTGAAAACAATCGGAGAAAAACTGTAGAAGAAGATAGATAAAAACTGAAAAATCTCCAGGTTAGTATAATACGCTCGGGGATGGCGTCCAGATGTCGTCGACTCCAAATCTTGTAGCCCCATCCCTAACGTTCTTAATTACACGGCCCCGATAGTTACATGTACACTCCTTGTCTTTTTACAAGCGTTTTTCTACGGGGGCGCATTTACTGCCAGCCAGCCAGCCAGCCAGCCAGCCAAAGTGAGATTAAAAGCTACTTTTTACAAAAAAAATTTTTGCAAAAATGCGCTAAAAATGGCACAACTGTCCATCAATATAATTGCTGGCATTTATAAAACAATACCTATCGTGGCGTTTTAGCATCAGTAATAGACGGCAAGCCACATGGTGTAACCTTAGTTATTTCAAAGTCAGTTTGATTTAAATTTTATTTTCAATTTCCTCGGCACGTGTTTGCTAGGAAACTTTATAACCCTGCTGCCTCCCTTCAGAGAATAGAATAGGTAGGTACATAGGTTTAGTTAATTTTGTAGATGTAAGCGGAACCAGTTATTGATCGCAAAAGTTTTATTACTAAAAAAGCTCACTTTAATCGATTCTATTAGCAGGTTAAGTATGTTGACTATTCATACTTCGTATCGGAAATGCGCGGCGTAAGGTAAAAGAAGTTTCTAAATTCACTTACACCGATAAAATGGAAAATCCGCAAACTGTAAGTGGAAAAGTAAAGTAAGTTTGTTCTACAACTTTTCTTATTCTTTACGTTGAAATAAATACATATCGATACGTACTTGCTTTAAAAACAATCAATATACATTTTACATATTTTGTTAATAATTCGACGCTGACAGAGCAGAACGGCATAAATTCCAGGTAGGTTTGCCAGGAAATGGAAAAGTGTTATAAAAGCCTTCATTTGTATGCATACCCGAATTTTTTTACATCTTTATTTGCGTTTGCATGCTTTTGTGTTAAGACCTTATATCTTTGATACTCGTACTGCGCTCTATACGATTATTTTTACTAACATATTTCCTTTTCGTTCCTTGAAAGTTTACGTGTATAACCTTTGAATATAAATTATATTCAATGATTTAATATTTGTTTTCAGCAAAGTTTTGCTTTCATTTCCGTATTTATTTATTGTATCTTGATTTCTTTTAATTAGTTTATAAATTATTGACGTAATAACCGAATCTTTTTTATTAAGAACTCTTATTTATTTTCAATTTATTTTCTACAAGGGAAGAGTCGTATTAACAGTAGTACTGCAATTTATTTCACAATTCTGTCGTAGAATTGTTTTTAGATCATCGTGGAAAACCCTAGCTCGAACGATTAAGGTACTGAACGATTACTTTTATTTTTATTTTATTTACCTGTTTGAATGGGACGCCCTGCAACGTACCCAATCCATATTACCACTTTCCCACGTCCAATAAGCACTGGAAACTGTATATTTTTAATTGGAGCCCTGTATACATTTTTTTTAAATTTTGTAAGTTTAATGGTTCTCTACATATTACAAACACTATTTGAATGTCCATTAATACCTAATTTATAAAAATATATTTTATAAAAAATAATAAATAAATAAATAAAAATAAAATAATAATTTCCATTCCGCGTTCGCGTGTTCCGTAAGTCGCGTAATTTACTAGAACTGCTGAAAAAAGGAACAAAAGACCATTTTTTAAAAATTCCTTCTGAAAATCATTTTTGTGTCATTTGGCCACAATTCATTCGATATATGTGATACAACTGTACCAGCAACAAAAAAGTTTCTCGCGTGGTGAATTTTGCTCTGCGCGGATAATTAATGCGCGATTTTATAGGCCCTGTTAAATCTACACTAATACCACATAAGGCATTATATATGCATAATTGGAGGCGCATATCATTCTAGTTTAAGACACCGAAACAATTATAATGATCTGGTTCCTAGAAACAGAAATATGATGGTGGAAATATAGAAAGACACGGATTTACTACCGTCGTTTTATCTTCAAAGACTTTAAATCTTAAAATTAATTATTTCCAGTGTTAAAAATTAACAAACACCATAATTTAATTGCCTGTACTATTGAAATTGAAATTTCGTGGCTATATGTTAAACGGATCCGGAGTAAAAAAATAAATAGTGGAGCCGCGCACGGATTTTCCATACGCCATAATGTAATGTGCCCTGAACGGTCACGGTCCGTATACTCCTAAGGTCACGTGACTTTTTCGAGCGCTCCGGCCTGTAGGTATCGTAGGCCTCGTACTAATAAGATTAATTGATATACTAAATTTATTTACATACGGCTAATTGTCTACTCGAAATCGTACACCTAGCTTTACGCTCTCTTGGCGTTTGGTAATGTCTCTTACGTTATACAGGGTGACAATTTGAAAACTTACCACCCCCCATATCTTAGTAAATAAACGAGATATTAAAAAAAATCAAAATCCGTTTCGGTAATTCGAAGAGGGTATCACAATGACATATTTGGCGACGCACCCCCTCCAACCCCCCGCGCCCCAGCCACCACAACTTTTAAATCTTAAATAGTGACCCCCCCATGTGTGATACGTCGTTGGAAAGCTCTGAAAAAATGCTTTCCAACCATACCAAATAGCATTACATTTAGGTTAGTAATTATCGTGCAAATCAAAAAATAAACTAATATGATACATTTGAAATCTGTCGTATTTAAAACGCAACCGGCGAACATAGACGAACTAAGACAGAGAATAATTCAAGAATGTCGAAATATTGCAAAACCAACATTTGAAAAGGTTCGACAAGAGTTTGAGAATAGATTATAACTGACGATCAAAAATGAGTTGCTGTCGAGTCGGCTTTGGAAGTTCAAGTTAAATACGATTTTAGATGTAAACAAAAATTTCAAAGGGCGACTCGACAGCAACTCATTTTTAATCGCATAGTAATACTGTCTTACCAAGAACGGAAACCATTTTGAACATTTATTGAAATAAAAGCCAACTTTAGAAAATGTATCATATTAGTTTATTTTTTGATTTGCACGATAATTACTAACCTAAATGTAATGCTATTTGGTATGGTTGGAAAGCATTTTTTCAGAGCTTTCCAACGACGTATCACACATGGGGGGTCGCTATTTAAGATTTAAAAGTTGGGGTGGCTGGGGCGCAGGGGGTGTGAGGGGGTGCGTCGCCAACTATGTAATTGTGATTGATTCCCCCTCCGAATTACCGAAACGGATTTTGTTTTTTTTAAATATCTTGTTTATTTACTAAGATATGGGGGGTGGTAAGCTTTCAAATTGTCACCCTGTATATGTTACGCACAAATACCGAAAACGCTCAATGAGCGAAAATAATGCACACAACGCGTTATAGCCGAAGCTAAATGACCAAACAACGAAATTAAGTATTTTTCCGTGTTATGGTCCTGAACTTATGCACCTAACGCGTTGTGGTCATTTTAGAACCGACCACAATGCGAATTGGATGGTTTCAATCAACCGGACAATGAATTGTTTCAGTTTTAACGTATGTCCTTAATGTCATGTATCGCTAGTAATTCAGTTATTAGTTTGATTTCAAATTAGTAATACTAAGAAATAGCATTGTCGCTCAAAGCAAGTACTATGCAGCTCTTGTACGAACAAATAATTTTTACAAATTGGTCAATATCTGCTTTAATCAAAAATTACTTGTTTTATTTATTTAACAATATTATTTGCTTGCTGGTACAAAACACTAATCAAATCGAGCGAATAAAAATTGCGTAAAGAAACGTACACGCTTTCTGACCGTCGCGAACCAGTCACGTTTTTTCGTCGATTCCAGTATTTAACGAAACAGCACTTCTACTATTAAAAAAATCTCTTTCTCCAGGACTTTCAACTAAAGCGGCCCATCACAATTGGGGCCTAAACACACGAGTCGGTTTTCGCCGAGTCGGCCGACGACTCGGCAGCCTCCTGTTATATTACACAGGTAGCGGCGATGCAGCAATTGCAATGTTGTCACTAATTAGTATCAAAATTCATGAATTCATGTGACTCAAAGGAAGAATTAATTCCTCATTTCTCATATACCATAAAGCAGGTCATTCATTCTTGAATTGCATTTATCAAGAATTCAATATCAATAATAAAATTCATTTTGAAAACACCAAGCATTTAGAAAGTTTGACAACAACACACTTACAAACCTTAAAAAATATAGATCTACTCGGTTTGTATTGGAGCATAAGTTGGGGGAAGGAATAAACACGACTCGGCACATAAGTCGACCGAAATTTTCATTCATCACGATTTCCTTGTCTTTGTGATTACAAGTTGAGGTCGATGGTTTTGAAAAGTAAAGAATTTTTTTGTATATCTTGTTTTCTACACTATCTTCAACGTAACTTTCAGCTGTACTTGAAGACTTCCAGCCTCCGTGCCCTTTTAGTCCAAGAATCTTCACTTGTATTAGCTAACAATGTAGCAGAACTTCTCCGAAACGAATGCCCCGTGTAACTAGCGGGATCTTTTAATTTCAAATATTCAGCCATTTTGCATGGCCAAGTTCCAATTGTTTTTCGGACGAAGGTTTATGTGACGTAAGCGCCTACTAGAATTAGAATTTTTATGTAGATTGACAGATAATTTTTATTAATGTATATATTTCACACATTACATCTTTAAACTTTGTTTATCTTAATAACGGACGATCAAAAATGAGTTGCTGTCGAACTGATTTTTGATCGCATAGTATATATACGGCCCGTCGACACATCACGTTTCAACCACACCGGCTCAATTTGACTTCCAGTGCCCAGAAAAATGGGAAAAATGATTTAAGAGATTCGAAAAATACCGGATGGCGTCGGGGCTTGATCAGGAGCCAGAAGAAAAACAAGTGACTTCTTTAGTTTATTGTATGGGGGAGAATGCTGAAGATATATTGACTCGCTCCCAACTTCCTGAAGAAAAACTTAACTCCTATAAAACTGTAAAGGCCGCATTTGACGAAGCTTTTGTAGGGAAGCGGAATATAATTTTTCTATTTCGGTGTCACAATGATGATTTTGTACAACTGTTTTCGGCCGAAAACAGTTGTACAAAGACAGTGATTATAGTCGTTTTTTTTTGGTAACTCATCTCTTAAGTTGGCAGTTACTAGTTAGTACAAGTAGGTACTTCGTTGGGTACTTCCCAGAGACATGGGGTACTTCCATGTTTGAACTTCAAAATGTCAGTCTTACTACGCTGCCAACCTAAAACTTAACGGCATAAAAAGTGTTCCCAACATAAAACACGTTAGTTCTAATGTTCCCTTAATAGTTTCTGATAATGATTTTTTTAATTAAATTAAAGCACCGAAATAGAAAAAATAGTATGAAAAACGCGTGTTACAATGCTTTGTTGTAATACTCCTATCTTGCGGACACTCGTGGCTACGCTTCGCGTCGCCACTCGTGCCACAAGATAGTCGTATTACAATAGGTCGCATTGTAACACTTGTCTTTCAATATACTATTATGAGCCGGCTAAATTTAATTCTCGAAACCAGAATAAAAAGAGGAGATCTTTGAACAGTTTCTCACCGATATCAGGATGGCCGAACGTTGTGCTTTCCGGGATTTTAGAGACGATTTTGTTCGCGACCGTATAGTTGTCGGTATTTTGGATACGGCTTTATCCTCTCAACCACAACAGGATGCGGACCTAACTTTGGAGAAAACTATACAAAAGGCAAAGCAGTGAGAATCCATAAAAAACAAACTTATGAACTGGAGGAGATTCAATCAAAACCTTCATCAGAAGTTGATCATATCCATTCCAGTTCGTCTAGCAAATTTCCACTAAAGGAATCCACAACTGATATTATCAAAGGTGGGTGCTGGAATTGTGGGGGTCCTAGAAGTCTTTGAAACTTTGAGATGTGTTTTCGTAGCGGTCTCCCGATTTGACCCGAATGAGAGTCGAGCATCCCAAATTCCAAGCTTCTTCGACTTCCTCATTAAATACATTCATTTTCAATACTTTGAATTCAATGTCACAATTGCAAAATTTTACATAAAACTGTAATGGCGGCAGTTATTTATCAATTGCTATAGCAACGTAGGTAATCTGGATATGGAAAATTACACAGCTATCTATGTTTATCTCTTTAGGAATCTGTATAGGTATTTAAATGCTATTATAAAAAAAATTAAATTCAATCGCGCAAAAAACGTCATAAGCATCACGAACGTTAAGGATTACCGATCTCAGACAATCAATAATTGGAGTCGTCGCTTCGCTCCTCCAAATGATTGTCTTCGATCGGTAAAATGTTCTTACCGTTCTTAATACTTAATATACTATTGGTGTTTAGGCCGAAACAACGTGTGCATGACGTTATTTTCAAAATATATTATATTTTGGGTTTGGACTTGGGTTTGGATGAGTAGGCTAAGCTGTTCTTTAACCGTAAGGATAGATAAAGTGAAACAGATAATAATACATTTGATCCTTGTGACATATATATCTACATGTATAGGATAACGTCGATGGTTCTTAGTAATAAATTATCATTGTTAGTTCGGAGGAGTGCCAGAATCATTACGAAATTCGTCTACGCTATAGTATATATTTTGTAAAAGAAACCTATTAAGCTCGCGCTTGAAGATGTTTACGTGTTTAGCGTTTTTAGCGCATTTCCACAAAAATAAAAAAAAAATGCGCTATTGTGGCCACTTTGTCCGTCCGTCCGTCCGTCCTCTCGTTTTGCGACGCTACTAGTTCTTTATCTTAAGAGCTATTGTTCTACTTTTTTCGCTATTTGGTTCGTTATGGTGTCGAGTCTTGTACCAAGGAAGGAATTTTTTCTGTACCGCTTACAAAAAAAGTTATTGTAAAAAAAACAAAAAACCGTTTTTTACATGTTCCATAATTTTACACTTTTGCCGTTTATTAACGATCCTAGAGATCGTTTATAATTTTGCATTGCTGTCTGTCGTCTGCCTGTTGGTCTGTCCGTCTGTTCTTTGTCTGTCTGTCCCTCTATCTGTCCGTGTGAACGATAACTTTGTTTAGAAATGTCCGATCGCTTTTACATCTCCGTTAGTTATGAACTGAATTGCATGAAATTCAATATGGGCATATAGCTTTAGCCATATAATACGCAATGCCAAAAGTTGAGTCGAATCGATTCAAAATTCACAGTGCCCTTTTCGCATCTCGACCATTTATAAACCGAATTGCAAACTTTTTTAATTATAAAAGTATTTAAATGAAATTTGATACATAGCCACTTGGAATAAATGAAAATCAAACGCCAGTTTCAAAATTTGGTTTTGCGCATGCGCAGTGCCAACTTTTTTATCTATGGAAGCATTTAAGTGAAATTTGATATTTAGGCGCTTGGAACAAAGGAAAATCTTCAAAATTTAGGTTTGCGCATGCGCAGTTCCAACTTTCTTATTTAGAAAAGCATTGAAATGAAATTCTTCTCATAAACTGAACTTGAAGTAGCACGTCAAAAATGGATTGCCCATGTGCATATTTGTGGCCGGATTTTTACGATTTTAACAGAAGTTGCATCTTACAAATGGGAAATGAATGCAAGTGGAAATGCGCTTTATGTAAATCGTTTACGATTACTTTTTAACTTGTTAATAGTA
>NW_022171348.1:55000-95724 GCF_008802855.1 Photinus pyralis | reverse complement strand
GCTTATTAAAAAATATCAGCCATAGCGTCGCAATTTGCCTGTCCGTTTTTTTTGGACACCCTGTATATAGGACAAACAATAAAAAATTTTGATATTAGGTATAAAGAACACGTAAGTTGTTATAAACATCACAACATAAACCAATCTAACTATGCTAAACATTTAATTGAACATAAACATGTTATGACATCACAAAACAATATTAAATTTTTACATTTTTGTAATTATAAATCAAAATTGGATGTTCTTGAGGGATTTCAAATTCATAAATACAAAAAAAGACCTTGAAGTAAATGCTTTACCACATGTTGTATATTCATAACATTGCACTTATACAACAATTGATAATGATTGATTATGATTTTTAATCTGTGCCGCCTGACGCACGTGTTCTATCACGGGTTGTAGGGGTGTATATCATTTTCATTTTTGATGATTACCAATATACCAAAGATCACCTTACATATTTTCCAAATTTCAAGAAATCAAATATGCTTGTTTCAAAATTAAAATTTAATTTGCTTTGACAATGACAATGGAAATTGTCGAAACGCGTTAGCAATAAATACGTTTTCTAGTGTAGATTGAGTTTTATTACTTATTTATGAAGAATAATATGGACCTACACAAAGTAATTATCGACTCTATAAATATAACTTGATATTTCCTTTACGAGTTGCAGGCTTACATGGCATCTAAGCATAATTTAATACGACACGATAAAATAACGCCAAAACCGCTTTTTTCTTAGTATAGACATTATGATTTAGTTGACCGTTGACGTTTTGTAGTAACAAGAGCAATTAAAACAAACCTCATATACTCAGAATTTGAAAACATTCTCCTTCGTTTATAGGGTTGTTTTGCTTAATAAATGTAAACTATAAACATGAGTAACATGACAAATGTAATAATTTATAGGTAGTACATACTGGTATTGGTATGTTGTTGCAACAAGATTGTGCAGTAGGTTTAACTAATTCGAATGATAAAGACTTCTTTTATTTTAAAAAGTATAGACGTGTGTATTTTTATTTATTCATTATATATTACCTTGAAAAAATACTGATACAAGATAACGTGAATACATCATTGGAAATTATCGGTAAGTCAGTTTAATATACGAAGTTTGGCAAATTAACAAATATGAAGTATTTTTGTTGGCAAGTGCGATAGGAAAATTAACAATCAAAATGGGAAAGGTCTCAATGATTCGAGAGATTGAAGTGCATTTCCATTGCACTGTTGAGGCTACTGGCCGATCTTCCTGAAATTTGCAGGTTTGCTCCTGGAGGCCCTCGAGCGGCATTCATACAATAACACTATTTCCAGCTTTTTAGTAGACTAAATAATAAATAACTAAATAAGAAATAAATTAATTAAATAAGAGATAATCTGCGGAGTAACAGACAAACGACAAAGTGATCATAGTGTCTTTTTCTTTAAATAAGAAATGCATTAAAAATGCTTAATATTTTCTAATTTAGCCAACTTCCTAGTTCCAATAATAACAAACTTAGTGAGGAGTTGTATTGCATAAAAACATTTCTTATTATTAATATCCAGGGCGTGGTAGTTCGTAGGTACGAAAATTGAATTGTTTTGTAATCGTTTTCAACTTATTTTACGAAAACCAAACTTTGCACTCGAGTCCGTGAAGTAATATGTAGTACACTTTATTACTATTAAATCAAAACAGTATCGAATTTATTTTACTTTTCACTTATTATGAATGTTTGTTTTGTTGTTTGTGTAGTTTTTCTTGTAAGAAAACCCAAAGTTAGCAGCAATTAGGAATCAGCTATTACTTTATTACTATTGCGTGTCACAGCTGTGATGTTCTAATTTTACAGCTTAGGTACTTAAATTATTTTAATAATTCATTTTATAAATTAAAATGTTGCGCAAATAAAAAAAATATATTAGTAAAACATACGCATACAGTGTGGTAAGTTGACAGCGGGACATAGGGAAATATCATGAGAAAATACATTTTTGGCGATTCCTGCTCCCTATTTTAATATAAAGAAAAAATAAAAACGCCGTTGGAAATATAATGAAAATAGGCATTTAACAAGGGCATTTAATAATATTAAAAGGGTGTACCTAGGCCCTTCTTTAATGGCATAAAAAGTGAAGGTACAGAATACAAAAAGTTGTTAAAAATTGGTTAGCCGTGATTTTCCTACGGCATTTGTTACCTTACTTGATTTGATTTAAGTGTCATCATGCGTTAAATAAGGTATCAAATGCGGTAGGTAAATAAAAGCTAACCAATTTTTACCAATTGTTGAATGTTTAATTTAACTTTAATGCTAAAAAAGCATAGGCACACTTTTTTAGTGTCATCTAATGTTAATTTTAATGATCTATTCGGAAGTGTTTTTATTTTTTCTGTTGAAATGGGGAGCAGGAATCGCAGAAAATTTCTATGTTAATTACTTACATCCCGTCGTTAACTTGCCACAGTGTATGTACCGGGTGACCCAATAAGACTGTTCCTCGGCCATATCTCGGGAACTGTTCGTCGTATGACTTAGGGGTAAAAAAAATTATTGGGTAAATCGGTCATGAATAATCGCTGGAAAATATTTTCAAGTTCTGGAAATTATCACCAGAGGGCGTAATTACCATCTTAAATTTTAAAATTGCGTTTTCTTTAAATTTCGCATAATAAAATTTAAAAAATACATAGCAACCATTGTCTCAACAATGGTTACCACGGTTTTTAAGCTATACTTAACTTTAAGTGCGCCTTAATTTAGTTGGTGCAACTGGGCCTAATGCAATTAATATTAAGTGCTACCTTTTAAGGTATTTTTCTTTTGTATTAACTATTTTTTTACATTCATTAATCGACGGCCTGTGTGAGAAAGAGAAACCTAGAAATAAAGGTCGAAACTGTGGGACGCCCTGGATATTAATATGTGCATTTTAAAAAATGTATAAATATTGTTTTATTCTAAAGGTTGGATTTGCAAGAATTGAAGAGTAAGTTCAAAATGCCTAAAGAAAGTAAGTTGTCTAAAGCAAAAATAGTAGATGCTTTACTTACACACGAAGAGGAAATTTTATCTAGCTTAAATCGACCCACCGCTTTAGTCTGGTCAAAAGTATCTGAATACCTTCATCATAAAATATCGCCAAAATACGTATACACTATTGTAAAGTGCAATAGATACAATTCTCATGAAGTTTTAAACATTGCACAACAAAATAAAGAAATACCTTCTCTTGAAAGTACTACATCTGAAGATGAAGAACTATGCTTTGAGAAACACATGGTTAAAGTAAATAATGACGATTGGGAAAAAATCCGACCTACAAAAGTGTTTTATCGTAATAATAAGTTTGAAGTAAAATTAAAGGCTGGATGGACTGAAATTATTAATAGAAAGTTAAGTTCTATTGTGTCAGGAAATTGTATCTGGAGGTTTAAGAAACACTACATATCTGCTTCTTCAAGACCATATTTAAGAATATATGGCAGTTGCAGCGAATGCGGTGCGCAGTTAGAAATGATTAATGAAGAAGGACCTTTAAATGAAGAATTAGAAATAAACGTTGTCATACGCAATAAAAATGAACAATTGCATACTAACATTAAAAAAAGGAAATTAAAAGGCGATTTACGAGCAACAGTAGGCAAAGAATTGGCCGATGGAAAATTAGCTATAAATTGGCAAAGGGAAGAAGCCTATCAACAACAGAAGAAAAAATTACCATTCAACTCAAGATCCATTTATAATTTAAATGTACTTAGAAAGTGTAAGCAAGAACTTTCCGACAAAAAAATGAATGATTTAGTTAAATTTAAAAGTCCTATAGAAAATTTATTAAATTTAAAGTATTCTCCTCCATATATGACTAGTATACAATTAGTTTCATTAGACAAATTTATGTTACATTATTGGACCATAGAACAACTGCAACTATATAATCATTATAATAAAGTTGAAAGTGTTTCTGTTTTGGCGATTGATGCTACAGGGGGGTTGGTTAAAAAATTGCAAAGACCACAACAAAAATTATCAGGTCATATATTTTTGTATTCTGCGGTAATCAATTTAGGAAAAAATCAAATACCCGTTTGTCAAATGCTGTCAGAAGCACACGACACAAATTCTATTTCTTTTTGGTTAAAGACTTGGGTTAAATCGGGATGTATTTTGCCAAAAGTGGTAGTCACTGACCATTCATTAGCACTTTTAGGGGGAGTTGCATGGGCATTTTTAAATATGTCGTTAAGTAATTATTTAAAAATATGTTATAAATTGTTGAGTAATGAAAATTGTGAAGTGCCTGAGGTATATTTACGAGTAGATTATGCTCACATAATAAATATTATATGCCGATGGGATTCAATTAAAAACCCTCGACTGCTACATGATTTTTATGTAGGAGCCATAATATTATTAATAAAATGTGAAACCTTAGAAGAAGTCGCATTATTGTTAGAAGGCCTGTTAATTATCGCTAATAGTGAATATAGTGGAGCAGACAATGAAGGTACCTTAACTCCATGTGAAGTACAAAAATTGAAGTTAAAAGGCTTAATTTCTGGTTTACCCACGTTAGAGATATCAAGTGATTTAGAAGATGAAGCAAATCAACATAATTTACAATCAACGTCCGAAGAATATTCAAATTATGAAATTTTATCTTGGTTTGATGCCATATTTGAAAAATCGTTAACACAATGCACAATGTCAACAGACAATGAAAACTTTCATTATTGCCCAAATGTGACTACTGACTTAAGATTTTTATTTAAGACTTTTGTTTTATGGAGTGGTGTTATGAGAAAAACATTTATGTATGGATTTGCTACTCAATCATCTGCCATTGTTGAAAGTTATTTCAATGACTTAAAAAATCGCACGTTTAAGAATTATTACACGCCAATGGAAGTTGATAAATTTTTTTTACACCATTATGAGGCAATTCAAGGACAAATGACTCTAGCTAAAATGAAGATAGGTAAAGTATTCATGTTTAATAAATTATACACACTAAATGCTGATGTTACTTGCAGATGAAGTTGGAAACACATTTGCGACTGACGATGAAAAAAAAGTCACAAGGGAACCAAATAAAAGTGAAGGTATGTAATATAAACTTAAATTATTAATACCATGCTTGTTTATTGGAATTTGTAGCTATAACTTCTGTTGCTTCGGATAAAGAAAACTTGGGTGAAAATAAGAAGAATGATGAACCGGATGAACTTCAAATTATGACAATCAAAGGTACGTAATGTGTAAAATTGATTAAAGTATGACACTTGATACAATATTTGTTGCAGATGAAACAGATGCATACGAAAATTGGCGAAATTTAGGTACTAGTGTCAAGAAACGAAAGTCGTACTATGGGGCAGCAGCACCTGAAATACTGCATGTCACCGAAGGCAAAAAAATTAAAATCGGTATTTTAACTAATGGCAATTTATTACATAAATGTGTTAATTTAAATAAGAAAAAATACAGATTTGTGGATACTTGTCCGTTAGATTCCGTAATACAGGGGTTAACAACTACGTATTGTGATAGCAATGTAGTGCAAATTTGTATGGAGCAGATGTTATCACCTCAAGTAGTGGAAATAGTAAAACAGTTGGCAACTGGCACAACAAAATTGCATACTTATAAGTTGAGAGGGGAAATTTACCTATCTTCTAATTTTGAATTTCGAAAAACCACTTTAATTAATAATACTATCCGTGTGGAGTGCGCGATGAACGCCGTAAATGTTTTGCAATATTTTCTAGGAGATGATTTCCACAGTACTTGCACAACAAATATATGCGATAGTAAAGAATGTGATGTTACACATCAAACATTATGTTCTAAAACAATACCAATAAATATTAATATTATTAAAAAAAATGGATTCAAAGATCTTATCCAGTCTGCAGAAGACTGCTTAATGTTCAATAAATGCAATTTTACAACAGAATTGTCTAATATTTTGTTTATTGATACGTGTGATTGCGGTACAACTTCTTTATTAGACATTCCCCTATCTGTAAAGTTTAAATATTCTTCTAGTTCTTATTTGTTACGATCAGCAATAAATTTTATTCCACCAATTGGAAAAATAGACGATTTCGATAAACGAATTGGTCACTATACATGCCTAAGTCGCAGAGTGGATGGAACTTGGGAAGTATATAATGACTTAGAAAAAAAGAAATTAACAGTTTCATCGAACACCATTATTCTACCTCATTTATTAATATATTCGATTTAAGACTTGAAGGTTCTATAAAATTACATCTATTTTTTTTTATTTAGAGTTACGTATGCTATAATTTAAGTTTTATCATAATGATTTATTTAGTTTTTATACTTAGTAGGACATTATGTATTATAGAAAAAATAAGATTTCCAATTTATTGTATGTGTTATAGTAAATATAAATAAAATTTTAAACATATGTCATTATTGAATTTGAAAAAATGTTAGAACGTGCCTAATAAACTTTTTTCTACACAATCAAACACAAACAAAGCACAAACGATTGACAAAAACATGTTTGGTTTGTGCTTTTAAAATGGCGTGAAGTTGGGACGGAAACACGGTACCTCATAACTGAAAAAAGGTAAAACGTGCCAACAAGTTTTTTTCGTGCACAATCAAGCACAAACAAAGTCCAAACGATTGACACAATAAAATTTGTTTGTGCTTCCAAAACGGCATGAAGTTGGCACGGAAACACGGAACCCCATATCTAAAAAATGGGCAGACGTGCCAAAAAACTTTTTTGTGCACAAACAAAGCACAAACGATTGACACAATAAAATTTGTTTGTGCTTCCAAAGTGGCGTGAAGTTGGCACGGAAACACGGTACCCCATATCTAAAAAATGAGCAGACGTGCCAAAAAACTTTTTAGTGCACAATCAAGCACAAACAAAGCACAAACGATTGACACAATAAAATTCGTTTGTGCTTCCAAAATGGCGTGAAGTTGGCACGGAAATACGGTACCCCATATCTAAAAAATGGGCAGACGTACCAAAAAACTTTTGTGTGCACAGTCAAGCACAAACAAGGCACAAACGATTGACATAATTAAGTTCGTTTGTGCTTCCAAAATGGCGTGAAGTTGGCACGGAAACACGGTACCTCATATCTAAAAAATGGTGGGACGTGCCAAAAAACTTTTTCGTGCACAATCACGCACAAACAAAGCACAAACGATTGGCACAAAAAAAATTGTTTGTGCTTCCAATGTCGTGCTAACTTCACGCACCTACGGAAACACATACAATTAGGGTTGCCAGATGTGAGAGTTAGGAAAACCGGAGGTCTGGCTGTGTTGAGATTGGGTGGGGGGGGGGGGGTAATTTTTTTGGGTGATGTGCAAGATAAATTTTTAGTTTTCATGACGAACAACGAACAGTTTATTAATTCTTAATACAGTGTTGTACTTGTAGCCTGTACCTTTATTCATTTATACTTCGCTGAATTCATGGCCGCTGTTAAAAGGGTTTTATTTTTATCTTCCAAAATAAAGTTGTAAAACTGATTACACTTCATTTCGAAGTTTGACCGAATGATTAATTCAGCCTTCACCAAATCGGTGTTCATTTTATTTCTAACGTCAGTCCATGTCATATGCATTAAAGAAAAAATACGCTCAACATTAGCATTGCTTATGCAAATAGATAAAATAGGCTGCACAATTCTAAATATATTTGGGAAATTCCCTTTACTTAATATATAAACCCACTTTTCGTCTATTGATAAAGTACTTGGTACACCTGGCAAAATTTGATTTATCGCACCTACCTCATTATATAAACCGTCTATGTCTACATGTTGTAATTTAAACATATTTATGATGTTCAATAATTCGTCTAAACTTAAATTGTTATTCAAATTTAAGTGACTAAGATGTTTAAATGGTGATGAATCGAATTTATACCAGTCTTGTAAATATTTTAATGCTCTTGTATAAACAGCCCTAAATTCGTCTTCCAACTTAGTTTTATCGTTCGGAAGTAAGTTCTTCATTGCGAACATCACTTTGGCACCAAAAAAGTTGTCTTGCTTTCTTCTTTCAAGGTCATTCTTTAAATTGAGCATAATATCATGTAACTGAGTACAAAGGATATTTCGCTTTTCTAAAATAAGGATGGCATTTTGGAACAAAGACATAAAATGATGGGTAAAGTAGATGTAACACTCGGGAATACTTAAGTTTGAACCTGCGTCATCACTTATGCCATCTTCTTGGTCACTAACAAAGTTCCAAACTGATCTAGATACGTTTTCCGGACCTTCCTGAATGAAATACGTTTTAATTGCCGGCCAATTTATAATAAGTCTTTCTAAACAATTTGTGAGAGAAAGCCAACGAGTTGGTACATGTCTCAGTGTTTGATGAAAGTCTAAGTCACGGTCTTTAAAACACTCTCTTAGTTTTTCACATTTTTTTGCACTTACACTAAATTCACTATACACTTTCAATATAAGGTTTTCCACATCATATTTTAGTAATTTGCATGCATATTTTGCAGTATTATGTAAAATGTGACAATGGCAATTGCCTTTAACAATGTTATTGTTCTTTACTTTTAAATTTGTGTACACCGAATTTTTAATCCCATAATTCACTGGTGCATTGTCGGCAGTAAAACAAATTATATTATTGATATCAAGTTTCGTTTTATCTAGAACATGAATCATTTGAATATAAATGGCATTTGCCGTTTCATCACTGTCTTCGTAAAAATCTATTAATTTGTCGCACAAGCCGAATTTTGCAGAAAAAAATTTTACAGCAATTGGAAACATTTTCCTATTACCTTTATTGGACGCGTCCGTAGCTACGGTAAAAAATAACGGAATATTTATTCCATTATAATCTTCCCCGTTTTGTAGACCACCAATGGAATGTTTTATAGCAAAAGGGAGTAGAATATTTTTGGCAATTGCTTCTGCCTTCGTTCTTCCACATTGCACCTTTGAAGCTAATTTCGAATCAGGAAAATAAACTGGATATAACTTGTTACCGCAATCTAAACTAGAATAACTGTGGTGATGCATTATATTGTGATAAACACTTGTAATTTCTATGGCAACTATTTTCTTCTCCTCGGGTGTATTTTTTTCCGGAAAAAAAGACGTCATAATTTTATTTGTCTTAAAAGCATGATCTTTAGTCTTATGTTTAGTACTATTCATATGGGACCTTATCGATTTCTCGCCATCAAATTTTATGGTAAATTGTATGTTGCACAATGTACAGCGTGCTTCATAAGAGCTCACCTTTGCTAACCATTTATACAAATGAGTCCATTTATCATTGAAATGACAGTAATACTTCATTTTCTTGGGTGGTGTACGAGACGGGCCGGGATCCTGATCCATAATACAATAATATTAATTGTAATTTGTAGATATTTGTTGTCGCCAAACACTAAGCCTTAGTGACTAAGGTAACACGTGTAACAAAGTTTACGCGGTTAGGCACCCACTAACGGAAACGACGTGACGTGAGGATTGAACTAAATGAACTGACCTGTTGTAGCGTATTGCACTGTTGCGACGCTGCGGCGCACTTTAGCGCTATGCTTATGCACTGACAGTGACACCTTATTAGTGGGCTTTCACACCAAAGTAGCATGCGACGTGCGACTTGCTGCTTGGAAGCAAGAAGCACGTCGCAATCAGCATCTTTCACGTTTAGCTTCACACCGAAGCCGCAAATTGCGACTTATCTTCAGTTCTGTGTTGGTAGTGTACAATAACAAAACAATATTGAAAATGTCGTCGGAAGAAGACAATTTTGTGTTAATTGCTGCTATGATTGCAAGAAGAAGAAGGAAAAAAAGAAGAAAAGTTTGGATTCATCCGTATTTACGTGATAATGCTGACACGCATAGCACTTTCATTGTATCCCAGCAGCTACAGTTACATCCTCAAAAATTTCAAAACTTCTACAGGATGGAACAAACAACATTCAAGAAGCTTGTTGATCTAATGAAACCATCAATGCAGTTACAGGATACAAATTACCGAAGAGCTATCACTGTGGAGGAAAGACTTCTTATATTTTTGAGGTAGGTAGGTAATAAACCAGTTAATGCATGGAAATAAACCACAAGACAATTTGCTAAAACATGTTTTTATTATACATATACTCAAAAAACTTATAAATCACTAAATCGCTACTGCGTCAATAATTGATGATTTTGGTTAGGTGTATTAGCGTCATAAGCAGGCTGATTATGTGATGTATAGTTACCTTCGTTGATGAGCATGCCTCCAAATTGATCCGGAGTGAATGTGCCAACAGGAATGTTATACATATGGGACGTATGCGCCGTGTTTGATGCTGAAAGATCTTGATGTATTGTTGAAGATGTTGATGTATTCTTTTCTTGCAACATATTGTCTAATGTCTGCAGCACCACTACTTTGAATCTTCGTTTCTGAGATGCATTTAAAATACCCATATCCGGAAGAATGCTTTTAAAAAAATCTAAGTCAGGGTTTTGAGGTTGTGGCGCGCTTTTTTGAGAAAGGTAATTGATGACAGCATGCTCCATTTCATCGTCTGGTGGTTTTGCAGAAGTTTTTCTTTTTGTAGAGGATCTACTCGATGTACGTGATGGTGTACTTAAAAAAGAATTTTCATCTTGCAAACTTGCCTCGGAATGATGATTAGGGTTGGGTCCTTCTCTCGGTTCTTCTGGACCGGCAGCTGTGGAATCATTTTCATCATCGTCTATTATACTACCCTGATCGGTGTCAACCATTTCGTCTTCATTGGCCTCAGTTGGCAAATTGCCCGATTGAGGTCTTGATTTGGTGAATGGTAATACGAATTGCATAACGTCCCATAAGTAATACGGCTTTTTTGATTTAGCTGAATCTCCACTTTTTCCAGCACGCTGTTTCACATATCTCGTGAGGCTACCTCGAAGTGTTTTCCATTTTTTTTTGCATTCAGATGCTAAAACAAAACGTATGTCAATAAATTAGTGTAGTCCGCATCTTATAATTTATTTCAGTTAATACTATTATTGTAATTAATACTGATTATGATTTTGGCTTATCAAATATTTTATTTGCTTCATTTTCAGGTTTCTCGCAACTGGTATGACGTTTACAGCGCTTCACTTTGAATTTTATCGAGGAATTTCAACAATAAGTAGCATTATTGCGGATACTGCTGAAAAATTATGGATAGTTCTCCAACCGCAATATATGGCATTACCTACAGTGGAGCAATGGAAAGAGATTTCTGCCAGATATTATGAACTATGGAATATGCCAAATTGCTTGGGATCTTTAGACGGCAAACACATTAGAATAAAGTGCCCTAAAAAATCAGGTTCATCATATTATAATTACAAAGGCTACTTTTCAATAGTTTTAATGGCAAGTGCGGACGCAGATGGCATATTCACTTTTGTGAGTGTTGGTGACTACGGTAGAAATAGCGATGGTCGTGTAATTAAATCTTCCGGTTTTTTTCGCGCTCTGACAGAAAATAAATTGAACATTCCACCTCCTACTGCCTTACCGAATGATGAGAATAATTCAACGTTTCCTATGTTCTTTATAGGAGATGAAGCATTTCCGCTTCATAAAAATATTATGCGACCTTACCCCAGAAGAACCCTAACCAACTCCAAAAGAATATGTAACTACAGACTTTCGAGGGCTAGGAAAAGTGTTGAATGTGCATTTGGTATGCTGGTTTCAAAATTTAGAATTTTTGAAACACAAATTGACTGTAAACCAGATAAAGTTACTCATATTGTCAAAGCTGCTTGTATTTTGCATAACTATGTTCGCAAGAACGATGGCAGGTTTTTGCATGTCAACAAAGAACAAGATGTTGATGCTGCTTACAATGCGTTGCCGAGTTTACAACAAGAGCTTCACGGACGGCAACCAACAACGGCAAGCAGTTTGCGAGATAGGCTATGCGTATACTTTGTGAAACCTGAAAATGCACTACCGTGGCAAAACAATGTTTGTATATAAATACTAATTAAATATGTATGTGTTGATTATAAATAAATGTTTTTAAACTCCGTCGTATCGATTTTAGAACTCCGAACGCACGCCCATGTTTCGCCGACTATCAGCCGAGATTTCAGTTTTTTGTTGTTCAAGTGACTTCGTATAGACTTTACGAGTAATATTGAAAAAGTAAAAAAAGAATAAACTTACCTGTAGAAAAATATTTCCCAGCTACTTGATTCCAAGCTTTATCTTGCTCACTTCTGTTGCTATATGCTTTTAATGTGTGGTCATAAAGACACTGATAGGTTTCCACAGTTTGAACAAACGATATATTGAATTTTTCATCGTCTGGTAAGCGTTTTGTGCACGACATCATGAAAAAATATACAAATAATACCTAACCTCAATCACCAAATGGCTATAAACAACGTGTGGCCAGCAAGGAAACACGCAGCCGCGTAGCATTTTATACAACCTGTCGTATACTCACGTCGTACGCCGCACGTTGCCACGTAGCATTTTTGCGCCGCTACTCCGGTGTGAAACCGTTCATAATATGTATAGGTTTTTAAATAAGTAGCATGCTTCTTGCTTCCAAGCAGCAAGTCGCACGTCGCATGCTACTTTGGTGTGAAAGCCCACTTACAGAAATGATATTCAACGTAAAATAAGCAAAAATTGTAATTTAAATATTGATAATTACGCGCACACTTTATTTAAATACAGTTGCTATGGTAACTTAGGACAACAACAACAACAACAATTTGATTTATTAGTACCGACAATTACATACAATGTATTTAGCCGGGATCTTCCTTAAATATTTAATTATAACTCAAATTTGGTTTAACTTAATTTTTGATCTTATAGGTGGTGAAATAAAAGTAAAAAGTTTTCTTAATATAAATTTGTAACAACTTCAAATTATTAAAAACAAAATTTTTGTAATAACAATAATTATAATTTAAATAAAAATTTCTAATATTTTAATGTTCTTTCTAAAATGTTTCATCCTAAACGTCAACTTTAAATTTAACACTTTTCATTGCGAAATTACTTAGACAGGACCACCAATCTTCCTCCCTCTCCAAATCCGAAACATCGCTAAAATTTCTCGGCCATCTCAAACCCAATCTTATCAATTTAATATCGTTCAATCTTCGGTTTTCCTCTTCCAATGGACAATCAAACAAAATGTGTCCCACATCATCCACCCCTCCACAATCGCACAAATCACTCTCCTTTTTCCCAAATCGTTTTAAATACTCATTAAAATTCCCATGTCCAGTAACCAGCTGTATCAATGAATAATTTAAATCTTCCTGAACAAATTTATTTCTATTATGAATAGAAGAAATAAATTTATATGTCAATCTTCCACTCTTTGCTTCAATCCATCTTCTGTTCCATAAATTTAAAGAATTTTGATGTAATTTATTTTTAAAACATATGACAGAGGAATTTCGTTAAATGTAATTTCTAAATCGTTTTTTGCGGCTTCTTTTGCTAATGTATCAGCTCTCTCATTACCAAAATTTCCGGTGTGACTCTTTGTCCAATAAAATTTCACTTTAATATTATTATTTTCTTCTAAATTATGTAAATTTTCACGTATTTTAAATTTCAAATTATTACATCTTTTCGTTGATGTTATATAATTTAAAGCTGATAACGAATCCGAATAAATTGAAATAGATTGATTGTAATAATTTTGTTTTATAAATTTTAACGCTTTTACTATTCCTAAATTTTCACTTTGAAATACCGTACATTCATTTCCTAATTTTAATTTTTCATAGTAAATTTCCAAATTATTATTAAATACTACAAACGCTGCTTCTGTTCCATCTTCTAATTTTGAACCATCCGTGTAAATTTTTATTGTATTATTGTCTTCTTCCGATTTATAAATTTTATAATTTAAATTTTGAATTTTAGGGTGTCCCAAAGAATTAAGTTTTATAATTTTCTATTGTTTTGTTTTCAAATTCTGTTTCAATTTTGTCGAATTTATTTGACTTTACAATTTTAAATTTTGCCGATTCCAAAATTTCCAAATCAATGGGTTTAATGTTCGCCAATATTAAAACTGCCTCACTTGGTGACGTTCTATAAGCCCTTATCATTTTTAATGCTATCGTCCTTTGTGCACCAATCAACATATTTCTTTCTTTTACACCCAATCCCTCGTACCAAATTTCCGCTCCATACGTTACTGCCGGTAATATTGAACCTTTATAAATCATTTTTATTATTTTCTTCTTCAATCCCCAATTAATTTTCACAACTGATCCAATCTGTCCACTAATATTTTTAATTTTTTTCGAGATATATTTTACATGCTCCTTCCAATTTAATTTGTTATCTAAAATAACACCCAAATATTTAATTTTATCTTTACATTTTATAAATTTATCGTTTAATCTAAAACTTGGTCCAATTTGATTTTTGTTTTTCCCAAAAAATAAAGCTTGGGATTTTTCAGCATTAAATTCTAATTTATAATCTTTAGTCCATTTATTCAAAATTGTTAAACATCTGTTTCCTGTTTCTTTTAAAATTTTAAATTGTTTGGCACCTATTATGAGTATTGTGTCGTCCGCATACGATATTAATTTTGAATTATTCGGAAGTTTTTCTCTAAATATGGTATTATATAGAATTTTCCAAAATACCGGACCACAACAACTACCTTGAGGGCATCCTTTTTTAACAATTTTTTCTAATATTTCACTTGTTATGTCAAATTTAGCTATTCTGTCCTCGAAAAAACTTTTTGATAATTTTATTAGATTTCCTGGAATTCTTAATCTTCTCATTTCATGTAAAATAGCAGGTGGCCAAGCGTTATCAAATGCTCCTTTTATGTCCAAAGAAATTATTGCGCAATATTCTTGTCTTCCTGTTATCTCTTTGATACAATTGACCACCTTACTAATTGCGTCTATTGTACTCTTTCCCTGGCAAAATCCAAATTGATTGTTATTGATACTGTTTAATTTTGATAAATGAAAATCTATTCTTGATGTTAAAATTTTGTCCAAAACTTTTCCTATAATAGGTAACAAACTAATGGGTCTAAACGTGTTAACAATATTTGATTTAAATTTCGGAATAAAACGTACTAACTGTATTTTCCAACATTTAGGAAATTTTCCTTGTTGTAAACACAAATTAAAAATTTTCTTCCAAACCTCTGGACAAACATAGGGTCATGGCACCGATTATTGACCAGTTAAGCACATTTCATTAAAATAATATATATAGTTCCTAAACGACTGAATTTTAATTGAAACTATAAATGGTATAAAAAGTAGTGAGGTTTTGTGGTTCTATTTAACACCGAGGTTGGAAACAAACCTTTCATTTGTCATGAGAAAAAATTTTTTTTGTGAAAAAGTACCCAACTCACCAATTATTGACCAGCAAGAACTAATATCTGACCGGAATGTATCCAGTTGTTGACCACTAAAATAGAGTAAGTAAAACCACTGTTAAACGATAAAACATTTATTCCTCAAATATGTTTCCAAATTAATATTCAAAAGACATCTTTCGCGAACTTAAATTTGGTTCGATTTCCACTGATTATAACATCCGGTGTATCCAGTTTTTTAACAAACTGGTCAACATTTACAATACTGATGTCATTTTCTATGACGTTAAACAACGTGTTACTTTCTTCCACAGGTGTAAACGCTTGTACTTCATATTCGCAGCCATACATATTTTGCACAGAGCAAACATAGTTATGATACTTTTTCTTTCCTGGAAATGCAACAACATAAAAGTCACCAATTTTAATATCTTGCTTGAGTTTTTTAGACACATTAGGGTCTTCATTTTCATTGTCACTGCTGTAGTGTTCTGATGATACATCATCCATACTCGAGCCACTCTCTTGCCATTCCTCTTCCTCACTTTCTGAGCTATTGAGATCATTGATTTTGTTTCTCCTTTTCTTAATTTTAGATGCCTTTGATTTTTTGATTTCAGCTTCTTTGGCTTTTTCCTCTTGTTTCCGTTTTCTTAATGAAGCCTTTTCTTTCTTTGCTCTTTCTTTTTCCTTTTTGATTGTTTCTTTTTCTTCATGGAACTGTAACCATTTACGTGATGTTGTTGCATAAGGCAGCTTTTCCTTCTTACTTATCTCTTTTTTTTCGGGTGATTCTTCGGGCCAAAAAATATGATCCAGGAAGGCAGCGCTAACTTTTTTTGTTCCTGATTGTAATACTGGAAGTTTTAAAGTAATATCGCTGTGAATTATAACCCGTTTTTGTTCTTTGGCTGCATCTTCTTCGCGTTCGATCAAAATGTTATTAGTCGCATCACAATATTTATTGTACCCTGCTTCTTGATTTGTGGTCTCTATGATATCTTCCAATTCAGTATTACTAGTTTCTTGGTAGTCTGTTTCTTGATTTGTGGTCTCTATGATATTTTCCAATTCAGTATTACTAGTTTCTTGGTATTCTGTTTCTTGATTTGTAGTCTCTATGTTATTTTCCAATTCAGTATCACTAGTTTTTTGGCGAGTTTCTTGGTTTTCTGTATCTAATAGTATGTTCTCTGTTTTTTGATCCTGGCACCTCTTTTTCAATTTTCTCCAAACGTAATATAACTCTTTCGCTGATTCATCACCGATCCATTCTCCCGCTTCTGCTTGTTTAAACTGTTCTCGCCTTTCACTTGATATAAGTGAGTCGAAATACAGAAAATGAGGTACATCAAAAGTGGTTGGTTTGGTGGTTTCATTTTTGGTGGAGTCTCCCAAGATCCGCGAAGAATCGCGCATACATTTTGAAAAATCCACCGCCTCAACATCAAAAGGATATAAGCCACACTTCCGAAACCCATTTTTTACGGTCTCTAAACTAATTTGCTGCACTGATTTTTCCAACAAAATTGGAAAAGTGGCCTTATTCACTATTTTGTTGTTGTTGCTTTTTTTCCACTCAGAAACAACATTTTTCCATTTACATTTTAATGGAAAAAACAACGACACGTCGGCAGGCTGTAAAATGTGTGTTGCATTTGGAAGAAGAGCATACAGGAAAATGCCATTTTCACCACAAAATTTGCTTAAGCAATAAGTTAAGTGCGATTTGTGCCCATCGAGTATGTATAATATAGGTAACTTTATACCCTTGTTTCGTAACTGGGGCAATAAGGTGTTGGCCACGTAACTGAAAAACGTCTCACTAGTCATCCAGCCCTTTTTTGAACGACCTGAAATAAAAAATAAGATGTAGGTAAAAACCTTTTTAAGATGGAGCAATGAGACAACATACCAATGACCCACTCAGGATTTGTGTTCCTCACAATTTCTGCCGGAATCCTTTCATACGGGTAAACAATCATAGGAGGGTATATTTCTCCATCGGCGGATATGGTAAATAAAGAAGTGATACATTCTTTTTCAGATCCAGATTTCACTTCATAAAAGTTTTTCATACCACGGGGACCCAACACAAGTCCCGTCTTTGGGTTAGTGGCAAAACCTGACTCATCGGAGTTTAAAATTCTCGTCGGATCACTTAAGATATCCTCGGCGTTTTCTTCAATTAGGTATGTTCTCACTGAAGCATGCCACGCTCTTATTGATGCCTCAGTAACACACGCTCGCGCTCCATTAATAGATTCGGCATGTCGTTGAGTAATTTCCGGATGACGTTTTAAAAATGATGAAAACCACTTTTTGCCAGGCACTCCATCACGAAATTTGTGAACTCGATCATCGTTTTTAATAATCTCGCAAACAGTTTCACAAAGAGATGTTTTGTTAATAGGGAACCCCTTTTTAGCATTAGCGAGAAGCCACCTAACTAAAAGATCTTCCTCTTCTTTAGAAAGGATGGTAGGAGGGCCCATTTGTCTCGTTAAAGAAGATCTGCCTTTTAATTTGTTTATTAGGGTAGAATGAGGTACACCGTACAATCTTTCAGCTTGTCGAATGGAGCAGACATTATTTGAAATGTCATTGATAGCTTGTTGTAATTGTTCTTCGCTGTATTTGAAAAAACTCTTCTTCATTTCGCTGAAAATAAAATAAATCCGTTGACCATCAGAAAACACCAATAGTGGACCTACCTTGACCATGCGAAAACACTAATAATTGACCACTATATAATCGTGGTCAACTACTAGATTCATTTGAAAACACCTTATTTTTATAAACTAAAACGCATTCTCTACACTTATTCAAAGGTATAAAACAAACAAAGACACAAAATCTTGAATTCCTCTCAAACACCAATCGTTGACCAATTTGGACAACTACTGGTGTTTCACAAAATATTAAATTCTAGTAGTTGACCACCTATTTTTTTACAACAAAAAGGAAAAATTTAGCTACCAGCAAATACAACATTCTTTAATTTATATCTGAGGTTAATACTATGTCAACTAGTTTGTTAAAAAAATAAATACATTGAGAGATGATTACAGATAAGTAAAAACGAGCATACTCACCACGCTTATAAGCACTGTCACTTGTTGAACGCCGTGTTAATGTAAATTTTTTTACCGACTCAGAATTGCCATCTATTGCACAAATTTCAAACTATAATCGTGCTACCTACTAAAGAAAGAGTGAGAAAGAAATATGAAATCATTGCATGTGAGCAGGGTGTTACAGATTCCTTATTTTCGGGCATTAAACATAATTTGGTCAACTACTGGGTACTGGTCAACTACCAGTGCCATGACCCTAGTATGATTTTAAAATTATATCTTTGGTTATACCATCTATACCAGGAGCCTTTTTTTTTCCTAATCTATTTATGTTATTAATAATTTCCTCGTCAGTAATTTCCACATCGTCAATTTCGTCTTCTGCCTCAATTGAATTTAAATTTAAATCTAATCTAATAGATCTATGTAAGGGTGTATTCAAATTTTTATCGTCATTAGGGAAATATTTATTTAATAAATATTTAATTGTTTCTTTAGTATCTTTAGTTATTTCATTGTCATCTCCTACTATTGTATTCAAATCTCTCTTTGTATATTTGTTTCTAATAATTTTATAAATATTTCCCCAAACATCATTTTCTGTATTATTAGTACAATATTTCTTCCAGCTTTCTAATCTTGATTTTAATATTTCCGTTTTGTATTTATTTCTTGAAATTTTATAATCTTCTAATAAAATGTTATTTCTTCCTGGAATTGTGAATTTTTTCTTTATTTTCCATCCTAATCTGTTTGTTTCTTTTCTTAGTTTATTTAAATTATCGTTCCACCACGGTACACTATTGGCGAAAAATTTTTTCTTTGGAATATTCATTTGACATGATTCAATAATTTTATCATTTAATAATTTTGCACACTCCTCAGCATCTAAATTCCTATTCGTATTTAATGACAATTTCAATTCTTGTAATCCCAAATTTAAAGTGTTTTCAAAATTTTCCCAATTTGCCTTCTTTGTACAAAATTTGTAAATTTCCGAACTTTTACATTCAGATTTTTTAGCCAAATTCCACGTTATTAATTTATGATCTAATAATGTTTCCACGTCCTCAATTTTCCAGTTATTACAAAGTTCAAATACCTCCTCTGACACAGCAGTTACATCAATGTTACTATTACCATTTGGCCCAACAAAAGTTGGATCATTAGTATTATTCAAAATTACAAAATCATTATTAATTAAAATTTCAGAAATCTTTTCTCCTCTTCTATTTTCAACATCACTATACCATAAATTTGATTTAGCATTGTAATCTCCAGCAATAATTATTTTTTTTTTTTCCCAATTTTTAAAATTATTTCTTCAAATAAATTACAATAATTTACATCTTCATTAACATCCGGAGGGAGATAAACCGAAACAATAAATAATTTTGATAAATTTCTAAAATTAATTTCAATAGTAGTAAATAAATTGCTTGATAATTGTTCTATTAATGTACACGTTGCTTCCAAATTTTGATATATTATACATGATTTATATGTTTGTTCTTCTCTTAATTTTGATACTTTCATAACACTAAATCTTGATGAAAATCCCACAATATCTCCTCTCCTTACATTAGGTTCTTGTACTAAACATATATTAATTTTGTGTTTATCCATTAAATAAATTAAATTGTTTGTCCCCGCTTTACTTTTTCCCAAATTTATTTGTCCAAATTTAATAATTAGTTTCTCATCCATAATTTATTCTGTTCTCTAATCCCTTTAATTGATTTTCCAGTGAACTGCAAAAACTGCTAAAAACCTCATGCTCAGTATTTAATATTGATTTGTTTTTAGAAATATTAAATTTCTCACACATTGGACAGCAGGGTTTACTGGACTCACAATCTTGTCTTCTGTGTCCCTTTTTCCCACATCTGCCACAAATCTCTTCACTTTCTTTACAGTGTTTGGACATGTGTCCAAAACACCAACATTTATAGCATGTAAGAATTGATAAATGATCTTCAACCAAATGTGAACTCCATCCCAAACATATCTCCTTCCCTATAATTAGCTTTCTAAATTCAGGCCTTACTTCAAAAATAATGTCTACGAATGGGTTTGATTCTTTCCCTCCTCTCCTAAATTTTTCCCTAATTTCATTAATTAAATTATTTGTACCTCCAATTTTGTTTATAATTTCTTTATTACACAACGCTATCTTTTCCATTATTTCCTCCTTATTTAAATTTTTATCCACCCTCTTTAAAATCACTCTTGGAAATCCTTTTCTAATTTCTTTCCCATGCAAAATTCCATCCGCTTTATCACTTATTACCTTTGTCATTTTATTGGCATCCTCTTTGTCTTTGCATTCAATTATGACGCCCAGTTTTGTCTGTTTAATTGAATTAATCTGTATACCATATTCGATGGGATTAACTTTTTCTTTTAACAATTTATTTACTTCTACTGCCGACATTTTATTATCTACTGGTAAGATACTAATTTTGCAATTATTTTTATTTTCTGGAATTCGTACTATTTTCGGACCTGAGTTTGTACTTGCTATTTGAGCATAACTTGCAATTGGATTATTTTTTATGCTCATATTAGATAATTCTTCAATTTTCTTATCTTTACTTTTACACTCTTTTCTTAGTTCATTAGTTTGGCCAATCAACACCCCCATTTTTATATTAATTGATGAGACTAGCATTCTCAATTGCCTTCGATTATCTACCGTGAAAGATTTATTTCCATCATCCGGAATTAGTTGATGGGCATAACTACATAATTTTACCACTTCATTTTCTATTATTTTTTCAATATTATCAGAATTATTAGTAATTCCTGATATTTTCATTAATTTTTCTGATACCAAACTTTCATCATCTAATCCCTTATTTAGTAATGCTGAAATTTTAACCTTTGATTTATTACTGTCTTCAATTTTCCCTTTTTTGACACTTTTTTGGCTTTCGCTTTCTTTTTGACTTGAATCATTCTTATTATTTTTTCTTTTCCCCAATCTTGAATTATTTGACCTATTTTCGTTTTCCGAACATGATTCAAAATCCATGTCTCCCATTTCTGAATTTTGTGCTGAATTACCTCCACAATAGTTCCCTATCAAATCCTCAGTCGATCCAACTAATTCATTCATATTAAAAATATTTCTAATACAAAATCAAAGCCAACAAATTTCACAACTCACAATTTCTGTCTTTGAGAATACAAGAGTCTAAAAACAATAAATGGCAATTCCTACCTTCAGTTCTCCTCTAATAATGTCTTCAAAACACAAACAGTTTCACTATACACTATCACTTAATGTTCAAACGAAAAAAATGAAACTTCAAAATTTTTGCGTAGACAAAAAACACCTCCCGACTCTAACTTAATATTTCAGTTTATAGTAAAAATTATGAGGAACAACGTAGTAACAATTTTAAACACGATAACTAAATGGAAATAGGCAAAATTGTACATAGCGATCAAAAATGAGTGACCGTCTAGTCACTTTTGGAATTTTTGTTTACATGGGAAATCCTACTTAACTTGAACTTTCAAAGGCGACTCGACAGTCACTCATTCTTGATCGCCCGTTATTTTAAATATCGAATGATTACGCGCGCTCGCTATTCAAATACAGTTGCTATGGTAACTGGTAACTCAGGACAATACAATACAATACAATATATTTATTCGAGTCGACTTTTTACAATGGTTGCATTTAGCCGATCGCCCGGTCATGTGTGGCCGTTGCGTTTGTTTGTTTCCCTTGGTTTTAATGCTTTGGGTTGGTTGAGGAGGAACAACTGCAGTTGCTGATCATATTTCCCGACTTTGTCTTGGTTGTTCTGCGCTTTGTGATAAGTTATTTGCCTCGCTGTTACCGCGCTGTTCCTCCTAACCTGATATGACGTTAGCTAATTTAGGTAACATTTCGCTTAACATTAACATTTCATAACTATAAGTAAAGCAGTCTTTGTGTCCTGTCTAACCTAAGATTTGTCCCTTGTGCCTATTTATCGTCGTCGACACTTCACTTCCCTTCACTTCACTTCTTAAACGTCACCCGCGCACGCTCAGTCTATCTATTGTCCTCGCGAACCGCACCAACTCTTTCCACCAAACTTCCTCGTTGGCCAGCTCCGTCGCCTCCCTCAGGTTCCTGGGCCATCGAAGCCCTGCTGCTGCCAGCCGTGCGTCCGCCGCACCTCTCGCTCTCTGGTCGACCGGGCAGTGAAAAAGGAGGTGCTCGGCGTCCTCGGGTCCCCCGCCACACTCGCATCCCTCCATCCCAGGGTCCCGCTTTCCGAACCGACACAGGTAGGCCCGGAAATTGCCGTGGCCGGTGATGAGCTGCGTCGTGTTCGCGTCCAATGCCTCCGGTACGGCTCTCCTTCTGCCTCGTAGTGTGGGAATCAGTGCCGCCGTGAGCCTACCCGTTTCGGCCGTTTGCCACCTCCTTTCCCAGGTCCTGTAGCTTTCTTCCCTTAGGCGCCTCTTGATCTCCCCTACCGGAAGTTCCCCAAAGACCGCCGGCAGCGTCGTGTCCCTTGCCGCTTCTCCGGCCAGGAGATCGGCTCTCTCGTTCCCGTCGGTGTCAGCGTGACCCCTGACCCAGTGGAGCCCGATCTTTACGCCGTCTTCCTCCAGTCGATCAAGTGTGGCTCTCACTCCCGCGGCCAATGTGGTTGGTCGTTCCGATTCGCAAATTGCCGCTAGCGCCGCCTTGGAATCCGACAGGATCGATGCCTCCCTAATCCTTCTTGCCGCCAGGTAGTCGACGGCTCCCTTGATGCCCACCAGCTCGCCCTGGAACGCACTGCAGCTCGGTCCCAGTTTGTACTTCCGGCTGTGTATCTCTGCACCCCGCCTGTAGACGACCATCGCCGCTCCGGTGCCCTCCGCCGTCGCGGACCCGTCTGTGTAGATTTTAATTTGGGCGGCTCCTTCCTCCCCTTCCACGACTTCTCGCGTCCTGGCCGCCCTCGTGGGGTGACCCGTTTCGGCCGGTGTTGCCCTCCTTTCGATTACCGCCCCGCGGAGTCCCATTTCCTCCAGGATTTCTTCTCCTTCTGCTCCCCCCCCCTCTTCGTCTTGTACCTCCGGGCCATCTCGTGCGCTAGGGTGTCTATGGGTGGAATTCCGCCAATCATCAGGACGGCCTCCGTCGAAGTCGTCCGGTACGCCCGCGCGGCCCTCAGGACAAGCGGTCTTTGGGCGCTGAGCAGCGTCCTTCTCTCCCTGACTGTACCGCAGCCCTCGGCCCATACTTCCGCGCCGTACAATATGGCCGGTTGGACGGCCCCCTCGTATATGCTCTTGCACGCGTGCCCCTTCAGCCCCTACTTCAGCTTCGCTGCGGCCGCAATCTTGTTGCCGAGGTGTTTGCCTTTGCATGCCGCTTGTTTGATGTGGTGCTTCCAGTTGAGCCTGTCGTCAAGCCACACGCCCAGGTATTTAATTGTCTCCTTGCAATGAATCCACTCGTTGCCCATCTTGAGTGTTGGGCCCCGCTGCCCCGTTTGCTTGCCGTAAAAAACCGCCTCGCACTTTCGCGCGCTAAATGTCAGTTTGTGCTCGGCGGCCCATTGCACTAAAAGTTTTATACTTTCGTTCGCTCGACTTTTCAGTGTCTTGTACTGCCCCGCGGTCACCAGCAGCATCGTGTCGTCCGCGAACCCGATAATTTCGCAGCCCGACGGCAGGCGCGTTCTGAAGACGGTGCTGTACAGGATCTTCCAGAAAACCGGCCCGCTGTAGCTCCCCTGGGGACACCCCTTCTCCGCCCTCTTGTCCACCACTTCGTTCATCAGGGCCACCGTCGCGATCCTGTCTTCGAAAAAGCTCTTCGCCAGTCGGATGATGTTCCCCGGCAGTTCGTTCCTCATCATCTCCCATATAATGGCCGGGGGCCAGGCGCTGTCGAACGCTCCGCGGATGTCCATCGACACGGCCATGCAGTAGTCTCCCCTCGCTTTGGCGTCTTTTATGGCGTCGACCGCCCTCTGGATCGCGTCCACCGCTCCTACTCAGGGTGTGAACCCATATTGTCTTTGGTTGTTTGTTCCTGTGCTGACTAGCCCGTGTTCGACCCGGGTTGCCACTACCCTGTCCAGAGCTTTGCCTATGGTGGGTAGCAGGCTGATCGGCCGGTAGCTGGAGGGGTCCTGCGCCTCGTCCCGTCCTGGTTTCCTCAGGAACCGAACCATTTGTTTCTTCCAGCAGGGGGGAAACCTCCCCTCTCTCAGGCACATGTTAAAGATGTCCGTCCACAGGTCGGGCGTCGCCGAGAAGGCCCTGTACGCCGCGTCGGCCGTCACTCCGTCGTATCCCGGCGCCTTCCCTGCGTCCATTCTCCTCAGCGCCCTTCGGATCTCTCCCTCCGTTATGGCCGCGTCGTCGGGTCCTCCCGCGATCGGCTCCCTGCAGGCTCCTCTTATCGCCCTGTGAACGTCTTGGTCGTCGCCTCGATCGTCTCCGGGAAAGAATGCGTCCAGTAGTGCCCGCGCGGTGTCTTTAGCTCCTGTCGTGATCGTCCCGTCTGCTTTCCTCACGGTGTCAAGGCCCCGCCGCCCGGCATGTTTGCCGCGAAGTACCCTGTACGCCGTGCCCCACGGGTCCTTTTCCGAATTCTTGGAGCAGAATTCTTTCCATTTTTCGGTCCTGGTGGCCAGTATGGTTGTCTTGTACCTGTTCCTGGCCTCTCTGTATAGTCTGGTTCTCTGTTCGGCTCGTCCCGGAACGTCGGTGGGTCTCCTGGCGATGCGTCCCAGCCTGTTTACTTCCCGTCTTTGGGCGGGTGGTGAGCTCCGGCGTCCACCAGGGAACGCTCTTGCCATATTTCTTCTTCCTCGGCATTGACCTTTCGCAGGCTTCTGTTACCGCCCGGTTCAGCATATCCGCGCACTCGTCTGCCGTTGCGTCGTCTTGCCGGAATCTGTCCCTGACTTCCGCCGCCTTCTCCGCGTAAATTTCATCGAAGCGGGTCCAATCTGCCTTCTTATTGTTAAACCTGTACAGGTCTCCCTCGCTCGATTCCAGCTCGCCGCTCAGCTCCCACGTTATTAGTTTGTGGTCGGACAGCGTCTCTAGTTCGCTGACCTCCCACCCGTGCGCGTCCCGGAAGACCGTCTCCGTCACGAATGCCGCGTCCACATAGCTGGATCCGCCCGGACCCACGAATGTAGGCCCCCCGTCTCCATTTATTGTCACCATGCCTTTTTCTTCGATGAGGTCCGCGAGTTGCTTCCCCCTGGCATCCTCGGTTAGGCCGCCCCAGACCGGCGATTTCGCGTTGAAGTCACCGGCCGCTATCACTTTGACTCCTGTCCCTATGCCTAAGTTCTCCAACGCCTCGCGCACTTTTGGCACTAACGATCGGTCCCTTTCCGCGCCCCCCGCCGGCGGCAGATATACCGACAGCGCGCACAGCGTCCAATTCCCCACTTTGGTTCGTATTTCCGCGGCCGTTATATTGTCGTCCGTGCACTGAGCGATTTTTGTTGAGGCTATTCCCTCCCTATGGTGGAGGATGCACGTTTTAATGCCTCCTCCCTGTCCGCTCACAACTTCGTACTCCGCGGGCACCCCCACCACACTTCCGAACTTAACGTGCGGTTCCTGCACAAAGCACACGTCGATTTTTCCGCTTTTTAGCACTTTTGCCAGGTTGTTGGTTGCAGCCTTTCCTTTCCCCAAATTAATCTGTGCCATCCTGATCGCCGGTTGCCTCGGCTGCCGCTGTTGTTGTTGTCTTGGTGTTTTATCCATAGTCGATTCTGGATTCCGCCCCGCGTCTTATAGCGTCCAGTGTTTGGCATGCCTCATCCAGAACCTCGTGGCGGTGGTCGACAGGATTCCGCCTCCTTTCGTTCGCCCTTACGCACATGATGCAGCTGGGTTCTCTCTCCAGGCATTCCCTTCTTTTGTGTCCGCTGCCCCCGCATCTGCCGCATCTCTCTCCTTCTTCCCTGCACACCCTTGCCATGTGTCCGACTCCCCAGCATCTGTAGCAGTGGAGCAGCGAGAAGTGGTCCTCCACCGTGGCGCTGGACCATCCCAGGCACAGCTCCCGTCCGACCAACAGCCTTCGCAGCTCGGGGTGCACCTCGTACACAATGTCGACGTAGGGGTTCGTCCCTCTGCCTCCTTGCCTGAACTTCTCTGTCATTTCCGTTACGAACGTCTCCTTGCCTCCTCTTCCTTTAACGAGTTCCTCGTTGTTTTCGATGATTTTTGCCATCGCCTCTTCCTTCCCCAGGTTTCGATCCACTTTCCTCAGCAGGACTCTCGGTAAGCCTTTCCTTATCTCTTTGCCGTGTAGCGCGCCCTGCGTCGTCTCCCTGATTGCTGCCGTCAGCCGCTGTGCGCCCTCTTTCCTCGCGCAGTCGATTATTATGCCAGCTCTTGTTTCCCTTACGCCTCTCACTTCTATTTTGTGCGCTGCCGGATTTACTTTCTCCTTGAGCATTTTCCACACTTGTTCCGCCTGCACTGTTTCGTCCGTCGGAAGGACGCTCACGCTGTGGGTCGGCCTCGCTGCGGGCGGCGCCGTCGCTGTTGCGTTGCTGATTCCCGCGGCGGCGTGCGGCGGCGGTCTCGCTGCGGACGTCTCTCTCCAGTTTGTGGTCGCTTGAGCGTAGCTCCTCTGCGATGTCGTCGCTGCCGGCTGGGCGTCCCTCCTTGCAAGCTGGCTTCGGAGCTCCTTGATAGTCCCGAGTAGCGCTCCCATCTTGGTATTCACGCTGGTGATCAGCGATCGCAGCTGGCGGCGGTTGTCGACGGTGAAGGATCGGTTTCCGTCTTCCGGAATAAGCTGGTGGGCGTACGCGAAGAGGGACGTAAGCTCCCTCTCCAGAGCCCTGTCCGGGGGTGGCGTCTGCGGCGTCCTCTCCGTTCCCTTCGTCTTCCACGCTGTCTCCTCCACCCTGGCCACTCCCTCTTCCATTTCCTCGACCCCGCTCGCGAGAAGCGTGCTGATTCGGCTGCTGTTCCGCTTCTGCGTCGGCGTCGTCGTCGGGAACCCGTCTTCTTCGCTGCTGTCGCCCGCCGCTCTCTCGGTCGCTGGGTTGGGGGTGTTTCTCTTTTTCTTTTTAATCTTGGCGCCGAGTCGCTCTTCGGGCGTCCTGGTGTACGGGAAGGAAGTCGCCGCCTCGGTGTCGGTGCCTGCGGGAGCCCCCTCGGTTGCCCGCCTTTCGCGCTTCTCGGCTGTCATGGTTGGTTCCGCTCTGCGTCTGGGGTTGTCGCGCTGCTCGTCCTCTTTGTTCTTCCTTTCCAGAATCTCGCGCCTTGCCTGGGCGCCGCGGTCGCTGGCCGTTCCGGCGGGGGCGTCGTCCTCTTTCCCGTTGCTTCGCTTCTGCGTCGCCTCCCTTGGGGGCTTGCGTTTCGTCCCTCTGCCTTTCCCTGATGCCGACGCGGCCGATGCGTCGCTCTGCTCGCCCTCGTCGGCGTTTCGCGTGCTCGCGCCCGCAATCGACGCACTTCCCGCGCCCTCCGCCACGTTCCCGGCACATCCTCGCTCGCCCGCCGCCCTCTCGCCCCCGGAATCGCGCTCCCGCGGCCAGGCGCCCGCCGCCTCCTCCTCCTCCTCGCTTCGGCCCATCGGTATTTATGCGGGATCCCGCTCCCGAGCCCGCGTCCTCCCTGTTGCCTCGCTCAATTTGTTGCCGTTATTCGCGTGCCAAAGTCCAGTCCGCCAAATACGACGAAAAACACGACGCCATAATACCAATTACTACACAATGGTTCAGGAATGCGGCCCGCTTAAGCTTAATTGCCCCGACCGCGCGAACAAAGGCCGCTAATCGCTGCAGGTACCCGCGTCACGGCTCGGAGTGCGGTGACGCACCCGCGTTGCACTCGCGTAGTCTCCCGCTTTAGGTATAATAAATTCACTTACGCTTTGGAAGTCCCGGCTTTACGGACGTTTCGCCCCCGCCGTTTCGCCCCCGACCGTTTCGCCCCCGCCGGTTCGCCCCTAAACCGTTTCGCCCCCGAACCGTTTCGCCCCCAGAGTTGTACCCCTACATTTAACCATTTGCCCGACACGTTAAAACTGTATACTTAAACGGGCAGAACGTGCCCACTGGACCCAGTGCATTTTCATTGCTTGTATTCATCTATTAATTGCGTACCTACTGAAATTATTGAATTGTTTATAAATAAGCACAATGATCAGCAAGAATTTTATTTTTATTGTTTTAGCAGGTTACATATAAATATAAAAATAAGATATCTTAACATATTTCGCTGTACAATCGGAACAATTTCAAAATTCGAAGTTGTACGCTATCCCATGCAAATAATCGGTAAGATGGCGATCTTCAACGATTCTTTTGATTCGAGCTGATATTGCAACATACTTCTTGTTTCTTGGATTTCCTTGATTTCCTGCAATGGATTGTACAGAGTGAGCAACAAAGATTGAAGCGTGCCGCTTCAGCTAAATTGGCAATGTGCCGCTCATAGCATATGCTGATTTGATACAAGATACGAAATACGAATAGACGCACGTCACTGTGACAGCGCAGAACGTCATTTTCGTATACAACTCCATACAAAGAAGGTAGTTTTGATATTAATAGGAACAAGCAGTGATGACGCACGCTTCAATCATTGTTGCTCACATTTGGCCCAAAGTCAAGAATGGTTTGCAGATGGCACGTTCAGTACCGCACCAGCTATTTTTGAACAACTTTACACCCTCCACGCCATCAAAAACAGTGCCGTTGTTCCGCTAGTGTACGCTCTCTTACCGAATAAAACAAGAGCTACGTATGTTACATTTTTACAACAATTGAAACGTTTGCAACCTGGACTGCAACCAACTCAACTCATGACGGATTTCGAACTCGCTGCCATGCAAGCATTTGAATTGGAGTTTCCAGGTATTTTAAAGACTGGATGTTTTTTCCATTTATCGCAATCCGTTTGGAGAAAGGTGCAAAGTGAAGGCCTCAAAGCTCGCTACGAGAATGACCATGAGTTCGCTCGATGGATTAGAATGATTCCTGCTTTGGCGTTTGTTCCTGAACATAACGTAAGCGACTCATTCACCGAATTACTTGAAACCGAAGGATTTCCTGAAGAGGCTGTACCCATAGCGAATTATTTCGAAGACACATATATTGGTCGAAGACTACGTCGTGGGCGTCAAATTCCACTATTTCCAACTCAAATTTGGAATGTTTATCAGCGCACTCTTAACGACCAACATCGCACAAATAATCACGTGGAGGGATGGCACCGCGCTTTTCAAGAAACTTGTGGGTCCCAATTTCCAAATATTTTTCGTTTTATTGAATGTTTGCGGAAGCAGCAAGGTATTCATAATTACGAAATAATACAATGTGAGCAACAATGATTGAAGCGTGCGTCATCACTGCTTGTTCCTATTAATATCAAAACTACCTTCTTTGTATGGAGTTGTATACGAAAATGACGTTCTGCGCTGTCACAGTGACGTGCGTCTATTAGTATTTCGTATCTTGTATCAAATCAGCATATGCTATGAGCGGCACATTGCCAATTTAGCTGAAGCGGCACGCTTCAATCTTTGTTGCTCACTCTGTACAATCCATTGCAGGAAATCAAGGAAATCCAAGAAACAAGAAGTATGTTGCAATATCAGCTCGAATCAAAAGAATCGTTGAAGATTTTGAAGATCGCCATCTTACCGATTATTTGCATGGGATAGCGTACAACTTCGAATTTTGAAATTGTTCCGATTGTACAGCGAAATATGTTAAGATATCTTATTTTTATATTTATATGTAACCTGCTAAAACAATAAAAATAAAATTCTTGCTGATCATTGTGCTTATTTATAAACAATTCAATAATTTCAGTAGGTACGCAATTAATAGATGAATACAAGCAATGAAAATGCACAGGGTCCAGTGGGCACGTTCTGCCCGTTCAAGTATACAGTTTTAACGTGTCGGGCCAATGGTTAAATGTAGGGATACAACTCTGGGGGCGAAACGGTTCGGGGGCGAAACGGTTTAGGGGCGAACCGGCTGGGGATGAAAGGGCGGGGGCGAAACGGTCGGGGGCGAAACGGCGGGGGCGAAACGTCCGTACCCGGAAGTCCCGATTCCTAGTTAAAAAAAAACGGCAGAAAGGGTCTGGATGCGTACAAAGGCGAAAGGTCCGGCCCTTGCTACGCTACACTTAAACTAGGTTTACTAAATTACGTTAATTTAACACTATTTACACGCTATTTACGCACTATTTACACTAATTACACTATTCTTCTAAAGAAAAGTACTAAAAACAATCCGTACGCACTGTAAGTTTATACGCGTATTAAGCTTGTAAAACGGTAACCGTTTACCGCTAACACACTCAATGGACACTTTCTTCGGAGCTCCGAGAAAACGATGTTGCTCCGTTGAAAGCTCGGCCGCGACTGGTGGTAACTCAGGACAACAACAACAATTTAATTTATTAATACCGACAATACATACAATGCATATAGCCGGGATCTCCCTTAATTACTTGATTTTAAGTCTAACCTGATTTAACTCAATTTTTGATCTTAAGGTAGGTGGTAAAAGTGAAAGTGAAAGTTATCTTAATATATATATGTAACAAGCTTAAGTTATCAAAACAAAAATATGTAATAACAATAATTTTTAATTATAATAAAATATTCCAAATGTTTTAAATGTTCTTTCTAAAAGTTTATCATTTTAAATAATTATTAAACGTCAATTTAAAATTTAGTACTCTTCATAGCGAATTCACCTAAACAGGACCACCAATCCCCCTCCTCCTCCAAATCCAAAACGCCGCCAAAATCTGTCGGCCACCTCAGACCCAATCTTGCTAATTTCATATCATGTAATCTTCTATTTTCTTCCTCCAGTGGACAATCAAACAAAATATGTTCCACATCGTCTACTCCTCCACAATCACACAAGTCACTATCCCTCTTTCCAAATCTTTTAAGGTATTTTCCAAAATTTCCATGACCAGTCAGTAGTTGTACTAACGAATAATTTATATCTTCCGGAACAATTTTCTTTCTTTTTTGAATTGACGTAATAAATTTAAATGTTAATCTGCCCTTATCTGCCGAAATCCATCTTCTATTCCACAAGTTTAACGAATTTTGATTTAATTTATTTTTAACATATGATACAGGAATTTCATTAAATACACTTTCTAAATTACCTTTTGCTGCTTCTTTTGCCAATTGATCAGCTCTTTCGTTTCCAGGATTTCCAATATGACTTTTTGTCCAATAAAATTTTATATTAATATTATTTTCTTTTAAATTTTCCAAACTTTTCCGAATATTTAATTTTAAATTATTAGGTCTTTTCGGTGACGTTATATAATTTAGTGCAGATAATGAATCAGAATATATCGAAATAATTTGATTGTGATAATTTTGTTCTAAAAATTTTAATGCTTTTTGTATTGCTAAATTTTCACTTTGAAATACGGAACATTCATTTCCTAATTTACATGTTTCTTGATAAATTTCCAAATTATTGTTAAATATTACAAAAGCGGCTCCTATTCCATCTTCTAATTTAGATCCATCTGTATAAATTTTTATGGTATTATTATCTTCTTCCGTTTTATAAATTTTATAAGTTAAATTTTGAATTCTTGGGTGTCCCAAAGCATTAAAAGTATTATATTTTTCTATTATCTTATTTTCGAATTCCGTTTCAATCCTGTTAAAGTTATTTGATTTTAAAATTTTTAATTTTGCAGATTCCAAAATTTCCAAATCTATCGGTTTAACATTAGCTAATACCAAAGCGGCCTCATTTGATGTTGTTCTGTATGCTCTTGTCATTTTTAAAACAATCATTCTCTGTGCACTCATCAACATTTTCTTTTCTCTTACTCCTAACCCTTCATACCATATTTCCGCACCATATGTGATTGCTGGTAATATTGCGCCTATATAAATCATTTTTATAATTTTCTTTTTTATTCCCCAATTTATTTTTACTACTGATCCTATTTGTCCACAAATATTTTTAATTTTTTTAGAAATATATTTTATATGTTCTTTCCAATTTAATCTATTATCCAAAATAACTCCCAAATATTTAATATGTTCTTTACATTTAATGAATTTATTATTTAATTTGAAACTCGGTCCTAATTGGTTTTTATTTTTCCCAAAAAATATAGCTTCTGATTTTTCTACGTTAAATTCCAATTTGTATTCCTTTGTCCATTTTTCCAAAATTATTAAACATTTGTTAGCTCTTTCTTTTAAAATTTTATATTGTTTAGCTCCTATTATCAATATTGTGTCGTCCGCATACGATATTAATTTAGAATTTTCAGGAAGTTTGACTCGAAATATAGTATTGTATAAAATTTTCCAGAATATCGGACCGCAACAACTACCTTGAGGGCATCCTTTTTGAACTGATTTTTCTAAAATTTCACTGGTAATATTAAATTTAGCTATTCTGTTTTCGAAAAAATTCTTTGATAATCTTATTAAATTTCCAGGTAATCCCAACCTCCTCATTTCATGTAAAATGGCAGGTGGCCAAGCATTATCAAATGCGCCTTTTATATCTAATGATATTATTGTACAATATTCTTGTCTTCCTGTTATTTCTTTGATATTTTCGACCACCTTACTAATAGCATCTATTGTACTTTTACCTTGACAAAATCCAAATTGATTGTTATTTATACTGTTTAATTTTGATAAATGAAAATCGATTCTTGAAGTTAAAATTTTGTCCAAAACTTTCCCTATAATAGGTAATAAACTAATAGGCCTAAATGTGTTAACAATATTTGATTTAAATTTTGGAATAAAGCGCACCAATTGTGTTTTCCAACATTTAGGAAATTTCCCTTGTTGTAGACATAAATTAAAAATTTTTCTCCAAATTTCTGGACAAACGTAATAAGATTTTAATACTATTTCTTTTGTTATTCCATCTATTCCAGGAGCCTTTTTTTCCCCTAATTTATTTATATTATTAATTATTTCTTCATCGGTAATTTCCACATCGTCAATTTCGTCTTCTGCTTCAATTGAATTTAAATTTAAATCTAATCTAATAGATCTGTGTAAGGCTGTATCTAAATTTTTATCGTCGTCAGGGAAATATTTATTCAATAAATATTTAATTGTTTCTTTAGTGTCTTTTGTTTTTTCATTATTATCTCCTACTATTGTATTCAAGTCTCTCTTTGTATATTTGTTTCTAATAATTTTATAAATATATCCCCAAACGTCATTTTCTGTATTATTTGTGCAATATTTTTTCCAACTTTCTAATCTTGCTTTTAATATTTCTGTTTTATATCTATTTCTTGAAATTTTATAGTCTTCTATCAAAATGTTAATTCTTCCTGGAATTGCGGATGTTTTCTTTATTTTCCAGCCTAATCTATTTGTTTCTTTTCTCAAATTGTTTAAATTTTCATTCCACCACGGTACACTATTAGCGAAAAATTTCTTCTTTGGAATATTCATTTGACATGATTCAATAACTTTATCATTTAATAATTTTGCACACTCCTCTGCATCCAAATTTCTATTCATATTTAACGATAATTTTAAATCTTGTAATCCTAAATTTAAGGTTTTTTCAAAATTTTCCCAATTCGCCTTCTTTGTACAAAATTTGTAAATTTCCGAATTTTCATGTTTTGATTTTTTATTTAAATTCCATGTTATTAATTTATGATCAGATAATGTTTCTACTTCTTCAATTTTCCAATTGTTACAGAATTCAAAAATTTCTTCTGACACGGCAGTAACATCAATATTACTACTACCGTTTGTTCCAACGAAAGTTGGATCACTACTATTATTTAAAATTATAAAATCATGACTAGTTAAAATTTCTGAAATTTTTTCTCCTCTTGTATTTTCAATATCACTACACCACAAATTTGATTTTGCATTATAATCTCCTGCAATAATAATTTTGTTTTTCCCAATTTTTGTAATTATATCTTCAAATAGTTTAGAATAATTTTCATCTTCTTTGACATCAGGAGGAAGGTAAACAGAAACAACAAACAATTTTGATAAGTTTTTAAAATTCATTTCTATGGTAGTAAATTTATCATTTGATAATTGCTCAATTATTGTACAAGTTACTTCTAAATTTTGATATATTATACAAGATTTGTATGTTTGTTCTTCTTTTAATTTTGATGCTTTCAGTACGCTAAATCTAGACGAAAATCCTATAATATCTCCTCTCCATACATGTGGCTCTTGCACTAAACATATATTAATTTTGTACTTGTCCATTAAGTATACCAAATTGTTTGTCCCCGCTTTACTTTTACCCAAATTTATTTGTCCAAATTTAATAATTAACTTTTCACCCATAATTTATTCTATTCTCTAATCCCCTTAGTTGATTTTCTAGCGAACTGCAAAAATTGCTAAAAACCTCGTGCTCAGTATTTAAAACCAATTTGTTTTTCAAAATATTAAATTTTTCGCACATTGGACAGCAGGGTTTATTAGACTCACAATTTTCTCTCCTGTGTCCCTTTTTCCCGCATCTGCCACAAGTTTCTTCACTTTCCTTACAGTGTTTGGACATGTGTCCAAAACCCCAACACTTATAACAGGTTAAGGCCCGGTTGTTCAATCATGGTTTAAACTGTAGATTAGCTTAAACTGGCGTTTAAAGCTGTAAGCTTAGTTTAATGCATTGCACCACTGCGGTTTAACGTTAAACTCGGTTTAGATTAGAGGTTTAACTAAACGGTGAAAGAGGGCCGTTTAACGGTCCTAAACCGTCAAACATAACCCCAAATACCTACATAATCAAACAAACGCGAAAACGTTATTCTTGTCATTTTGGGCTGTTGGTCTCATGGTTTGTTAATCAAGATGAACTACACGGATTTTGATAAGCCAATTACTGATGATGAAGGTTTTTTGGAGCTAATGCAGCTGTTTTTGGACGATGAAGAAGAACCTCTCATTCCAAGCAATTCCTCTATTGGCTCGTCTACATCTGTCGTTATTATTTTCTTCGCTGGCCCTTCCCCAGTAGCATTTAAATATCTCTTTTTATTTGCAAATTTTTTCTTCAAAACCTTTTTTTGCTTCTGAGTGTTTTCGCATCCCTTCCTTGACCTCCTGCAGCATTAAACTCCTCAGCCTCATGCAGCGTCTTTGATGCGGTTATTAAGAACGTCGGTTTTTTTACACTCTATTGTTGCTCGAAACTTTTTGACGAGCTGCAGAAGCATCGCATTGTTGGATTGAAGTTTACAGATCGTGGTCGCTTCCGTACTAAATCACCATTCTCCATTTCCAAACGGTGTTACTAGCCATGATTAATTACACAAAAAATACAGACACTATTTCAACCACGAACAAAACAACATACACGCTTGTAAACAAACCAAATTTGAAGTTTGAATAGCGTAAACGTCAAAATTTGAGCGGATTACAGTGTTGCCATCAATAGAAATTTCATTAAACGCAGTTTAGTTAAACTCTCCCTAAACTGCGAATGAGCAACGCAATAAAAGATTAACTGTGGATTATCTTAAACTACAGATTACCTAATCTGCAGTTTAAACCGTGATTGAACAACCGGCCCTAAAACTGATAAGTGGTCTTCAACAAGGTGTGAACTCCATCCCAAACAATTTTAAATTTTCTATACCTCCAATTTTGTTTATAAGTTCTCCATTACACAATGCTATTTTTTCCATAATTTCATCCTTATTAAAATTTTTGTCCACCCTCTTTATTATCACTCTTGGAAATCCTTTTCTAATTTCTTTACCATGTAATATTCCCTCCGCTTTAGTGCTTATAATTTCTGTGATTTTATTGGCGTCTTCCTTGTCCTTGCATTCAATTATTACTCCCAGTTTTGTTTGTTTTACCGTATTAATCTGTATTCCATATTCAATTGGGTTGACTTTTTCTTTTAATAATTTGTTAACATCTGAGGCCGAAACTTTACTGTCTACTGGTAAAACACTCACTTTGCAATTAATTTTATTTTCCGGAACCCTAACTATTTTTTGCCCTAATTTCGAACTGGCCATTTGAGCATAACTCGGAATATATTGATTTATTTTTGTATTACTCAACTCTTCTATTGTTTTATCCTTTCTATTGCATTCCTTTCTTAGTTCTCCTATTTGACCAATCAAAACCCCCATTTTAATATTTATTGCTGACACTAGCATTCTCAGTTGTCTTCTACTGTCAACAGTAAATGATTTATTACCATCGTCCGGTATCAGTTGATGAGCGTAACTACACATCTTTATTATCTCATTTTCAATTACTCTTTCAATTTTCTCAGAATTATTAGTAATGCCTGAAACTTTCATTAATTTTTTCAAACCCAAACTTTCATCGTCTAAACCTTTATTTAATAATCCTGAAATTTTTACTTTAGATTTATTTCCGTCTTCAATTTTACCCTTTTTAACACTTTTTTGGCTATCGTTTTCTTTCTGACTAGAATCGTTCTTATTCATGTTTTTTCTTTTACCTAGTCTTGAGTTACTTGATTTAGTTTCGCTTTCTGAACAGGATTCAAAATCCATGTCCCCCACTTCTGAATTTTGTGTCGAACTAATTTTATAATAGTTTTTTGTCAAATCCTCATTCGACCCAATTAGTTCATTCATATTGGAAATATTTCCAATACAAAATTATAAACCAAACAAATATTCACAACAACAAAATTTATAACTGGTCTTTGAAAATGCAAAAGTCAATTTTAAATCAATAAATGGTAAATCCTACCTTCAGTTCTCCTTCTAATGATATCCAAAACAACACAAATATCGTTCACTATTCACTATCAACACATTAATGTTCAAATAAAACCGAAAAAAAAAAATTTTTTGAAGTTGGAAAATCCAAATTTTGGCAGCGTCAAAATTTGGTGTTGACGAAAAACACCTCCCGACTTTAACTTTATATATCAGTCTATAGTAAAAATAACAAAGAACAACGTAGTAACAATTATAATTATGATAATTAACACGAAATATACAAAAAATAACTTTAAAGATTGACAATTACGCGCGCGAACTAAATTGTATTTGAGTTGCTATGGTAACTGGTAACTCAGGACAACAACAACAACAACAATTTGATTTATTTTACCGACAATACATAACATGCATATAGCCGGGATCCTCCTTAATTATTTGATTTAAATATAATACAGTTTAACATAATTTTTTGATATTAAAATAAAGATAAATGTGAAAGTTAAAGTTTTCTTAATAATATATATGTATAACAGTTTTTAATTATCAAAAACAAAATATATTAACAATAATTTTTAATTTTAATAAAGCAATTCGAATTTTTAAATGTTCCTTCAATAATTTTAAATATCAATTTTAAATTTATTACTGTTCATAGCAAATTCACCTAAACAAATCCACCAATCCTTCTCTTCCTCCAATTTCGAAACATCACCAAAGTCCTTCGGCCACCCCATACCCAGTCTTGCCAATTTCATATCACGTAATTTTCTGTTATCCTCCTCCAACGGGCAATCAAATAAAATATGTCCCACATCATCCACCCCCCCACAAGTACACAAATCATTGTCTCTTTTCCCAAATCTTTTAAGGTAATTACCAAAATTTCCATGTCCACTAATTAACTGCACTAATGAATAATTTAAATCTTCAGGAATAATTTTTTTTCTATTTTTAATTGACGAAATAAATTTAAACGTTAATCTGCCATTTTCTGCCGAAATCCATCTTCTGTTCCATAAATTTAAAGAATTTTGATTTAATTTGTTTTTAACATATGACAATGGAACTTCATTGAATGTAATTTCTAAGTTGCTTTTTGCTGCTTCTTTAGCTAATTTATCAGCTCTCTCATTACCAATATTTCCAGTGTGACTCTTTGTCCAATAAAATTTTATAGTAATATTATTTTCTTTTAAATTTTGTAAATGTTCACGAATTTTCAATTTTAAATTATTAGATCTTTTCGGTGACGTAATATAATTTAAAGCTGATAACGAATCCGAATAAATTGAAATAGATTGATTGTAATAATTTTGTTTTATAAATTTTAACGCTTTTTCTATTCCTAAATTTTCACTTTGAAATACCGTACATTCATTTCCTAATTTTAATTTTTCATTGTAAATTTCTAAATTATTATTAAATACTACAAACGCTGCTCCTGTTCCATCTTCTAATTTAGATCCATCTGTATAAATTTTTATGGTATTATTATCTTCTTCCGTTTTATAAATTTTATAAGTTAAATTTTGAATTCTTGGGTGTCCCAAAGCATTAAAAGTATTATATTTTTCTATTATCTTATTTTCGAATTCCGTTTCAATCCTATTAAAGTTATTTGATTTTAAAATTTTTAATTTTGCAGATTCCAAAATTTCCAAATCTATCGGTTTAACATTAGCCAATACCAAAGCGGCCTCATTTGATGTTGTTCTGTATGCTCTTGTCATTTTTAAAACAATCATTCTCTGTGCACTCATCAACATTTTCTTTTCTCTTACTCCTAACCCTTCATACCATATTTCCGCACCATATGTAATTGCTGGTAATATTGCGCCTATATAAATCATTTTTATAATTTTCTTTTTTATTCCCCAATTTATTTTTACTACTGATCCTATTTGTCTCAGGACAGCAGGACGGTGACCATGGAAGTCGGAATCCGCTAAGGAGTGTGTAACAACTCGGGTGCGGCGCGAAGAGAGGCCCCGACGAGTAGGGGGGTCTCGACGGTGAGCGCAGAAGGACCGGGCGCGAGCCCGTCTGGAGCCGCCGTCGGCGCAGATCTTGGTGGTAGTAGCAAATACTTCAGCGAGCACCTGGAGGACTGACGTGGAGAAGGGTTTCGTGTGAACAGCAGTTGCACACGAGTCAGTCGATCCTAAGCCGCTAGGCGAAAGCCGACGTCGATGAGGCGCAGACGATCGCGTATGCGAAGGGGCCGGCGTCTCGCGCGCGCCGCGCCCTTTTTGTGTATCACAGTTCGCGCCTCAAGGGCGAAAGGGAATGCGGTTCCTATTCCGCAACCCGGCAACGGACCCGCCATTATTCGGGCCCTCGTAAGAGAGTTCGTCTGGGTAACCTAAAACGACCCGGAGACGCCGTCGGGAGGTCCGGGAAGAGTTTTCTTTTCTGTATGAGCGTTCGAGATCCATGGAAGCCCATAGTGGGGAGATATGGTTCGGAACGCGAAGAGCACCGCAATTGCCGCGGTGTCCGGATCGTCCCCTCGGACCTTGAAAATCCGGGAGAGGGCTACGAGGAGCGACCGTGCCGGCTCGTACCCATATCCGCAGCCGGTCTCCAAGGTGAATAGCCTCTAGTCGATAGAATAATGTAGGTAAGGGAAGTCGGCAAATTAGATCCGTAACTTCGGGACAAGGATTGGCTCTGAGGGTCGGGGCGTGTCGGGCTTGGCGCGGCAGCGGACGACGGCCAAAGACCGGGACCGAGCGAGGCGGCGTTCGCCTCACTAGCGGGGGCGTTCGTCGATCCGACCTCGGTACCGCGTTCGCAGGCCGCCCGCGAAAACGTCAAGCTGCGGGGCCCCGCGCTAGCGGTTTGTCGACTCCGGCGACGGGTTGGCCTCGGCCTTCCCTAGTCGGAGTAATACGGCTTCGTGATGCTCGGGACGTTCCCCCTTCGACCGCCGACAAACGACCGACTCAGAACTGGCACGGACAAGGGGAATCCGACTGTCTAATTAAAACAAAGCATTGCGATGGCCCCAGAGGGGGTTGACGCAATGTGATTTCTGCCCAGTGCTCTGAATGTCAACGTGAAGAGATTCAAAAAAGCGCGGGTAAACGGCGGGAGTAACTATGACTCTCTTAACCATTAGACCATTCTCCCCAACATCCCCCTATATCAGATGTTGAAAGGTACTACAAGGGGATTTTCGAATCCCCTTCGCCGCCTGACAACGAGGATATAGGCGACTTCAAGGACAGCGACGCGGGGGCTTGGAGGCCGATAACCTGCGAAGACATAGAGTGGGCGTTGAAGACCACGACATCCGCGGCCCCTGGCCCGGATGGCGTCAAGATCCATAAGCTACGCGAAATCCCGAGACCCAGATTGTGTCTCTTCCTGAACTCCGTCTTGGTTCACGGTAGCTGGCCTGGCTCGGTCCTGGGAAGTCGGACCATTCTTATTCCGAAAGAAGAGGATACCAGCGTGTCCAACTGGCGACCCATCACCATCGGATGCAGTATTGTGCGCTTATGCCATAAGATCTTAGCCAGAAGGCTGACCGAATTACCACTTCACCCCCACCAGCGTGGGTTCCGCTGCGTGGACGGAGTGCTACTTAACA
>NW_022171348.1:0-50000 GCF_008802855.1 Photinus pyralis | reverse complement strand
GCCGTAATACGTAAACAAGAGTGTTCGAACTGATAAAGGCTGATAGGGCCATAGCGCCCGAACGGTGTGTCGGATTAGGGTTTTTCCGGTTGCGTTGGGATCCCCTAGTCGAGCCGCGTCCGGAGACACCCCACTCGGGGGGGTGGACGCACCCCTAAGCGCGCGCGTGCTAGGAGTGCGATTATTAAGTTTAGAATAGGTGTACGCGTCCTTTTAAGAATTAAAATGGAGGTATTTGTAACGCAAACGTCAAGGGCTTCTCCTAGAGAAGAAACTAGTGATGAGAGGGTGAGAGGGGAATCAACCCCCAAGTCACCGAGGATTATGGAGATGATGCTGAGCTGGAGTGAGGAGGAGGGCCGGTCGATAGATAAAGAAAAAGAAAAAGGTACACCCAAGCGCAAGAAACTAGGGGGAGACATCGCTATGCCCGACCCTAAGCGGATTAACATTCGAGCGATGAACGACAAAATCATACAGCTAATAGAAAAAGTTAACAAGAAAACTGAAAAACTGGAGAGCTTAATCACAAAAAATACCACGAAGGAAATAAAAGAACTATCCGCCGAGCTATACAGCGCCGTGTCGCAATTGGCGACAGAAGAAGTAACAACATTTATAAAACAAGCGTCCAATATAGGCAAAGTCAACAAAGTAACAGAAGCCGGGGGTCAAAAAACCCAGGAGACGGTATGCAGACGGTGTAAGGAGGTAATTGCGGCCGAGGATATTGCGCGTAACTTCATCCAGGAGAGCATTGAGGGTTGTGGAAGCTTCCAGAAAGTGTGGGACGTGGTGCAGCGAGAGTGGCCAGAAGGTACGGCCAGAGGTGAATTAAAGGACAGTAGGAATTGGATCGAGAACGAGATGGTGCTGTATGGGACGGGAGCCGACGACAAGGTCCGAGAGCAGATGAGCGGCAGACATCCCGAATTTAAGACGGCGATAAGCAAGGTACAGACGTTCAAGGGGGGCACGACGACCTTCAGGAAGTCGGTGGCCATTCTGGAAGAGGGGGACTCGGACGAAAAGGACGAGAAAGATACTTTCCTCTTCCTGGCGGCACTAGAGTGTAAGAATGAGGAAGAGATGGCCAAAGGGATATACGAATGTATGGAAAAAGCGGCAAAAAGAATACTCACAGCCAAGCAGAATAGAGTCAAGATATTTACCACCGCGCAAGCCAGGAAGCTAGTAGCTAAGATCGCGGAATGTGTATGCTATAGGAGAACGATAAATTATTGCATAGACGGGAATAACAAAATAAAGGAGAACAAGGGGGGGAGGAAAGCCGACGACTCGGTGGCATTTATAGTCAGAAACGACCAGAAAACATATGCAGATCTATTGAAAGGGGCCAAGAAGGCATTAGAAGGCAAGGAGGAGGTTTTGCTGAAAGCCACTCACAAAACAAAAGACGGTCAACTCAAAATAATCTTAAATAAGGAGAAAGGAATCGCCAAAACATTCCAAGAAAAACTATTGCAAGAGCTCGGTGAGGGAGCACAATGCAAGGTGAGAGAGAACCAAAATGTGACAGCCTACTATATAAGGGACATAGATGAAATTACAACCAAGGAGGAGGTGGGGGAGGCAGTGTTAAAACTTCTTGGGGAAGAAATGACGGACCCCATCGAGATATCTGAATTGAGGACGGCGGAAAATGGTCAGAGGTCGGCAACGGTAATGGTCCCTAAAAAATTGGAACCAAAAATGGACAGAGTAGATAAAATATGGGTGGGAATCACTAGATGTCACATTAGAAAAAGAATAGAGGTTAACAAGTGTCTAACGTGCTGGGGTGTCCACCCGAAAGACGAAAAATGCTGTGATCGCGTGGCGAAGAACAGATGCCTCAACTGCGGGGACGAGGGACATTTTAAAGATAAATGCAAGAACAACAAGAGGTGCCTAGTCTGCGACAAGGAAGGGCACGCCCCGTGGACGATGGCCTGCCCCGAATATAAAGCGGCAATAAGGGCCGCGGAGAGAGGTAGAAAACCCAGTAGACTGGTGAATGTGATGTAACTGTGATAACGAATTCTGAGACCTGTGATACCTACAATTGTCTTATTGTTCTACCACCTTAGAGACGTTTTAATCTGTGAGTTTTATCTACAAGTTTTTAATTTGTGCGTGTTATATATACTTTGCTTATATTATTTTATCGTCAACTGGTTTCTTCTTCCATTTTGTGTTTGTTATCTCTCACTTTATTTTATTAATCTGATAAAGTTAAGCATGTCTACGCTCCATGTACTACAGATCAACTTAAATAACAGAAAGGAAGCCTTCGACCTCGCCATGTATACAGCATACTCCGCGAAAATAGACATTCTGATACTGTCGGAAATGGGGAAAGCGGGTTCGAATCGTGTGAACATCATAGATACAAACGGCAAAGCAGGCATCGCGATATTAAACAAAGACATTCCGGTCGAGTACTCGGGAGCGGGTGATGGGTACGCGTGGATCGTGGCGCGGGGAATACAGGTCTTCAGTGTGTACTTGCCGCCAAACAACCCCATGGACCAATTCATAGACAGCCTGGGCGAAATAGAGAGGGCGATGCGGATACCAGGCATGCGGAAAACGATACTGGCAGGAGACTTCAATGCCGCCTCACCTGCTTGGGGATCGGCCAAAGCGACAAGGAGGGGAGAGACACTGCTAGAGTGGATCGCAAAAAACGATATGGGCATCGCAAACCGAGGCGACGTGCCCACATTCGTAAGGGGACCCCAGACCTCGTACTTAGACCTAACAATAGCGTCGAGAAATATATTGGATAACTTGACGAGCTGGCTAGTGAGTGAAGACGAGACGCTGAGCGACCACCGGTATGTGACCTGGAAACTAGAGGCAAAGAAACCTGAAAAGAAGACGCAGGCAACCCAGGCAGGATGGAACCCCCATAAAGTGGACATGGTGATACTCGAGAGGGAGGTGAGTTCCCTACCGAAGCGCTTCACCAGCGCTGCACAGCTCGGAGAAGCACTGCATAGAATTTGCGAAGTAACTTTGCCAAAGAGGGTGTGCAAGAGCCGATCTGCGTACTGGTGGAACCAGGAAATTGCGGACACCAGGCGACAATGTGTTGCAACCAGGAGAGCAGTTACCAGGGCCAGAAGGGCACGAAGGCCGTCTGAAGAGATAGTCACTTCCCTTAAGGAACTTCGCGTACATTTGAAAAAACTTATTAACACCAGTAAAAGGAGATGTTGGCAGACGCTGTGCGACGAGTTGGATAGGAACATATGGGGAGATGCGTATAAGATAGTAACAAAAAAACTGGCCAGAAAGAAGACATCACCGGTCGCATGCGACGAAACACTCCTCAATATCATTAGCGAGCTTTTCCCGAAGCACGACCCTCCCGACCAGGAAACAATAATAGAAACAGGAGAACAAGAGGCGGAGGAAGTCACAGCAGAAGAGGTACTAGCTGCCGCGAGACAATTACCCAGGAATAAGGCGCCAGGGCCGGACATGATCCCAGCAACAATAGTTAAACATGTGGCGCTTAGTAAGCCATACATATGGGCAAACCTAGCTACCAAGTGTTTAAGAGAGGGGATATACCCAGAAACATGGAAACGCTGCCGACTCGTATTGATACCAAAGGCAAATGGAGCGCTGAGGCCCATATGTCTGCTAGACTTCGCGGGCAAAATCCTAGAAAAGATAGTGAAGGCGAGGTTAGAAGAGCATATATCCACCAAAATATCCGACAGACAGTACGGATTCCGAAAAGGGCGCTCCACGTGGAATGCGCTTGCGACGCTCGATAACATAAGGATGGAAGCAGTAAGGGGCACGCACCGGACCAGAAAAGTATGTCTGATGGCGTCCATAGACGTCAAGAACGCCTTTAATTCGCTACCACATAGGACAATCATAAGGGCATTAGGAGAGATGGGGGTCCCGAGCTACCTACGGAGAGTCATAAGCAGCTACCTAGTGAGTCGGACAATAGAGGCACAAAAACCGGAAGGAGGAATATATACATTCAGCCCGGAGGCGGGTGTCCCACAGGGAGGAGTCCTGGGGCCCACCCTGTGGAATGTGGCCTATGACGGCGTCCTACGATTAGATGTGCCAAATGGGGTGACGGTGGTGGGCTTCGCCGACGACATCACAATAATAGTAGAGGACAGAGCACTAGAAATAGCCACTAGCAAATTGGAAGTCACGGTAGAGAAGATCAACAGATGGATGGGGGAGAGGAACCTGCGAATAGTACCCGAAAAGACAAAGGTAGCCCTCCTGACCGGACGGAGAAGGTTGGGAGAGGTTACCCTAAAAATACTAGGCGAAGCGATCAAGGCGGAGAGAACGATCAAGATCCTGGGGGTAATAATAGACAAAAACGGGACATACCTGGAACACGTGAGACATGCAGTGAGCAAAGCCCTTAAAAGTTACACGGCGCTGGAAAGAATCATGCCAAATAGCGGAGGAGCGAGGGCTAGCAAAAGGAAAGTGCTTTCCAGTGCGGTCATATCAATCTTATTGTACTCCTGTGAGGTGTGGTATGGGGCGCTCGAGTGGCGATGTGCTAGGGAGTGGATAAACAAGGTACTTAGGCTACTGGCAATCAAATGCGTAAGCGCATATCGCACGGCACCTCTTGAGGATGTGCTAGTAGTCGCAGGGATCCCGCCAAGTGATATTCTAGTGAGCTCACGAGTAGGGAAGTGGGGGAAAGAAGAGCGATGTCTGCAGTGGCAACTTAGGTGGGACAGTAGAACGTCGTGGACCAAGACACTGATCCCAGACCTCAGAACGTGGCTGGGTCGCAGTCATGGCGAAGTGAACTACACTCTGTGCCAATTCCTCCTGGGCCACGGCGAAAATGGGGAGTATCTGGCAAAAATTGGGAAAAGAACATCCAACGAATGCGTCGACTGCGGGCTACAGGACGACAAAGCACATGCATTCTATGAATGCCCACGATGGCACGCGGAAAGAGAGCGCCTACAACGGGAGGTTGGAGAGCCGGTCACGCCACAAAATACTATTAAGCTGATGTGTGAAGAGGAAGTAAAATGGGACATAATACAGGCCTACTGCCATAACATTGTAAACACTAGGGAGCGAGAAGGTATGCGAAGCTAAGAGGATAAGTAAGACGTAAGACCCGCCATCAGACGAATGCCCAAGCGATACCTGATGGCGGTGAGCTTCCGCAAATGGGGAAGTGGTTTAGTGGGGGCAGGGCCCACACTACCTCCGCCGTAGACTCAGGCGGGGGTGTGCATTAAAAAAAAAATAAAAAAGGTTAGGTTAGGTTAGGTTACGTTAGGTTAGGTTAGGTTAGGTTAGGTTAGGTTAGGTTAGGTTAGGTTAGGTTAGGGTTAGGTTACGTTAGGTTAGGTTACGTTAGGTTAGGTTATGTTGAGGTTAGGTTGGGAGCGCCGTTGAGTTCGGACGTGTTTCTTTCGAGCTGCCGTGTTATAAATCGGAAGTGCGAGTTAGAGTTTTAAAAAAATTTCGTAAGTGGGTGCGTAGTGTGCGCGTTAAAAAAGCCGATTATTCGGCGTCTGTGCCGACCCGATAACAAACATTAAAGTTATCGATTTTTAAGTGAAATTTAACTAGTGCAAGGGCACGTGGAGCGGATCTACCGGAAGGGATCTACTGATAAGGTAGGACTTAGTGCTGTAAGGTAGTCCCTTAAGAGACGATTCGAACCCGCACCGGGTCATCCTTATCGGTGCAGGCGTCTCGGAGTGGCGAGTCAATCAGTGTTTGAGTGATAAGCACTGATAGGGCCGCCGGGGCGGCATCGGTGGCGCGATTCGGTTGCGAAAGTGTCATTCGATTCGGAGTGATTTTCTGCGTCTTTAGACAGTAGGGTCGAGGGGTGGGTGCGTTTTGTAACGCGCCCCTTTTTACATACAATTACGCATAAATAAACAACTTAACGTAAACAACGAGTGTCCGTGGTGATAAGAATTGATAGGTCCGTAGGGACCAAACGGGTGGTCTGAGAGGCCTGTTTTTGGTGGCGTCCGATTCCCCCGGCTGCGCCGCGTCGGGGGACACCAAAACACCGCGGGGGTGCGGCACCCCTTAACGCGCTCCTGTGGCTGGTTACCCTCACACGTGGCGTGAAGGGGTAGAGTGCGCGAAGATGGAGAATCAGGGACGCTCTGAGCGCTCCGAAGACGAGAACATGCAAGAGGATGAGGTCTTCAGCCCCCCACCTCCAAGCTACTGGAACAAAAGCGGTACGAGCACGACCCCAGTGCCTCTCAAAGTCTCACCGCCCAGGAGTAGGCTAAACTTTACCAGCAACCTAAACAGATGCGACTCGCTAGGAGGCGCTGAAAAGAAAAGAAAGGCTTTTGACTACTATACGGTCAAGGCCAAGGAGTCGAGGAAAAGTGATAAAGACAACCAGGGCAAGCCGAACATGGTGGTGCAAGAGCTAATCGAAAGTATCGATGAAGTCTCCAAAACTGCCAAGCTCTTGGAAGGGGAAGTAATCAACAGCACCAAGGTTGAGATTAAAAACTTTATTAAAAAATTGGCAAGAAACGTCGCTCATCTAAGGATGCAATCCGCGATGGAGTGGCTGCAAGAAAATAAATGGGAAAAAGACGACGAAAAACTAATGTTAGATGCCGATGTCCAGTGCGGTACGAGCACATGTACGGCGGGTAGCCAGACTACGCCGATAAGCGATGAAGAACTGAGGGTCGAAACCGTAAACAGATGTACCCAAACGACACCTGAGGGATCATCCGAAACTCTAGGCGAAATGGAGCTGGAAGACGTAGCTAGCCAGCCAAAATCGTACAAAACTTTTATGACGATTAAGGATAAGTTATGGACAGAACGGGCTCTTCGGGAAGGTCACACTAACTCGAATCCATACCAGAAAGGAGCAGACTGGGATCTGGCCTTCTACGTGGGTCGAGATAGGACCCTCGAGGGGAAGGGGTCTGCGACAGTTCGCGAGCGGTATCCGGTATTAGCGGAAAGTAGCCCCCAAGAGTATGACAAAGGTTGCGCTACCCTTTGTATCAACACGCTTTATACCCCAAAGATGCAGCAGAAGGTAGATAGGTACATCTACAAGCTAACAACAGGGGAGGAAGATGAAGACGACGACAGAAGGATCTACGAAGCATTCGGAGACCTGCAGGAGCAGATTGAACGGGACGAGCGGAAAAAGCTGGCGATCGTGATATTAAACCCCGATAATAGGGAAACCGTGGCCAAATGCATTGCGTACCTATTTTCCAACAGTAAGGCCCAGATAGAAACGCATATCCCCGGCGACCGGAGGCCGAGCGGTAAGGCAAAAACCGAATATAATCGACTGGTCCGAGAGATGGTTGTTATCAAATGTGCTAATGGGGAAGAGGGCAATAATGCCCTGATTCGAAAAGTACAAAAGTCCATAAAAGTCCAAAAAGGAGGTAAAAGGGTTAAATTTGTATAAGAGGAAAGATGTGGCTGTTAAACTCGTAATAACAGCCAACAAATCCGGAGCAGGCGCGTCTCTAAGGGACGAAATCATGAAGGTGTGTCCGGCCGACACCCCTCTCCCTTTCTTACAAATCCAAGCGTTAGACAAGAAGGCGATTCTGATCAACGATCTAAATGAATACAACACGGAACGAGATCTCAGAGACGCCTTGGGCGAGGTACTGGGACAAGAGAGAACCGAGGATATGAACTCGGCAGTCCAAATTCGGCAGACCAGGGGAGCAAGCAGGCTGGCAAGAGTTTTCCTCTCGGTGAAGGAAGCTACGATCCTAGTGAAAAAAGGCAGAATACAAGTGGAATGGGCAAGGTGCAGGGTGGTCGAGTGCATCATGCCCGACAGGTGCTTCCGGTGCCAAAGGTTTGGGCACAGAACCGCAGACTGTAGGGAGAAAGAAGAGAGAACCCAGAAATGTCTGAGATGCGGCGACGCGCATCGCGTCGCGAAGGACTGTAAAAACGATACAAATCTATCGACAGGCAGTCGATGAGGAAAAGGAAAGGAGGGAAGACAGGGAAAATAAGGAGCTCCGCGGCAACACACGAACCAGTAGTGGACCCTGATCGGATCAGGGTCACCCTCCAGGAAGCGACGAGTGCTCAAAGTGACAATAAACATGGCGACATAGTGAAAGTGGTGCAGTTGAACTTAAATCGCTGTTATGTCGCGCACGATGCCCTAGGAGCAATCGTAAGAGAAAGAGGCGTCGACATTATACTAGGACAAGAACCGAACAAAAAAAGAACTCGTGATGTGAACTACTACCGTGATAAAAACCGTGACACATGCATTAAGGTAAATAACCGTAGAGTGCTAAAGTGCGAGGGTGGAGACGGTTTTGTGCTCGTCGATGTGTCGCTTGCAGTTATGTATTCCTGCTACGTATCGCCAAACAAGATCTTTGAAGAATTTGAAGATTTCCTGAACAAGCTGGAAGAACACATGAGAGCCCACAAATCCAAAAAGAGAATAATAATCGCAGGGGACTTCAATGCGAAATCCCAGATCTTTGGCTCGCCCACCACCGACCGTAGGGGAACCTGCTTGGAGGAGTGGGTGGAGGGAAACGGCCTAAGCGGCACGACATCTACCATCGAGAACGCGAACGGGAGCTCGTTTATTGATGTGACGATGGCAACTGGCGAAATTGCTGGCCGCATAAGTGCTTGGACGGTAACTGACGAGGAGAACCTAAGTGATCACCGCACCATCGAGTTCTGTGTATCGACACTGGCTCCCCCAAAAGTGGAGAATAAAAACACAATACGTTGGGAAATATCGGAAAGCACGTGGGCGAAGTTTCTTAAAGCGTGCAAGAAAAACCCCCTACGGATCACACAGGGAGGAACCCCGAAAACATTAATGAAAGAAATATCCATACTATGCCATAAATACTTCAATAAGAAATTCCAACGCGACCTGGACGACAAGCGGTCTACCGATGGAACGGCGAAATCTGTGACGCCAGGAAGGCCTGTGTAGTTGCCAGAAGGGCAATGGCGAGGAACAACCATAAAAATCACAGAATACAGGCAGACGGGATTAACCTCAGGGAGCTGTACAAGTCAAGAAAGAAAGCCCTAAAAAAGCTATCCAAAAAGCGAAGACCGGCGCATGGAAGACCCTCATAGGAGAACTCGACAATAACATTTGGGGTAAGGCATATCAAATAGCCACCGGAAGGCCGAGGATGCGCCAAAATACGAGGGTAGAAGACGACCAGCTCGAGGGTATCATTGCGGACCTTTTCCCGACACATGAAATCCAAAACTGGAAAAGAACATCAACCAAACCAGTAGACGTAAGACCAATAACTCCAGAAGAAGTCATAGTCGCTGCAAGAAGAGTAAAGTATAGAAAAGCACCAGGGCCGGACGGAATCCCGCCCAAAGCTATAAAATGGTATCATTGCGGACCCTTTCCTGATACATGAAATCCAAAACTGGAAAAGAACATCAAACAAACCAGTAGACGTAAGACCAATAACTCCAGAGGAGGTCATAGCCGCTGCAAGAAGAGTAAAGTATAGAAAAGCACCAGGGCCGGGCGGAATCCCGCCCAAATGCCTTTAACATGGTACCCGTACAAGAACACATAGAAGCCCTAGAACGGAAAGGGGTAACAGGAAGATACAGAAGGCTGATAAACAGCTACCTCACCGCAAGAACGGCAGAGGCGAGATTACCATCGGGAGCGACGTATACGTTCCAAATCAATGGAGGAGTGCCGCAGGGCTCAGTGTTGGGGCCCCTATTGTGGAATGTGGCTTACGACGTGGTGCTAGAGATGTAGGTCCCCAGAGGGGTGGAATTGGTAGCTTACGCCGACGACTTAACCGTGGTGGTGACTAACAGGAGCCTCGAAGTAGCGGCGGAAACGACGAGCCGGACTATAAGAGATATTAAAAAATGGATGGAGGATCATGGCCTGGAACTGGTGGGGGCCAAAACACAGGCGGTGCTTATGGCAGGAAGAAGAAGGCTTCCCCCAACCACGATTGAGGTTGATGGGACGGAGGTACCCCTAGCACGTCACATAGATATCCTCGGGATGAGGCTGGATAGAAGCCTCAACTATATAGCTCATGCCGAAAAAACCATCGAAAAATCCACCCGCACGGCAACACAAATAAGAAGCCTTTTTGGAACTGTGGTGGCCCAAGTGAGGGCAGAAGAAGGGTACTCGCGGCGGCAGTGAACAATGTAGTGCTATACGGGAGTGAAGTGTGGGGGGCAAGTGCGATAAAGACACGCAAAGTGCGCGAAGGCTTGGACAAGCTACAACGGAAAATGGCTTTAGGGATCGCGGCTGCTTACCGTACCGCGCCCACAAAAGACCTGTTTGTAGTTGCGAGCACCCCGCCGCTGAGACTGTTGGTAGAAGAAAGGGCCGTGGGGAGAACCAGAGACGAAACAATTCATATTTCGCAAGGCGAGTGGGAAACTCGAACCTCATGGACCCGTACCTTTATAAAAGATGTAAAACCATGGATCAAAAGAAACCACGGAGAAATAAACTATTGGGTGACCAAGCTCCTAATTGGGCACGGAGAAGTCGGAGTATACTTATTCAAAATCAAGAAAAGGGAAACAGAGGACTGTAGAGACTGCGGGCAGAGAGATAGAGAAGGCCACGCAGTTTTCGTGTCCGAGGTGGGAGGCGGCTCGCCGGAGACTGGCGATAGTAATAGGAGAGTTGGTAGAGGAGGCGAACCTGGTCGCGACAATGCTAGAAAGCCCGGAGAAGTTGGAGAAGATAAACAGATACATTGAAAAAGTGGTAGCAACCAGGGAGAAAGAAGCGAGGGAAAACGGTGGCAGAAGATAGATAAACAGTTGCTGAGGAAAGGTCACCTTTGGAAGAATGCACAGCGATGCCCAGAGGCGGACACTGGTATTTATGGAGTAGGGAGAAGGGGTTTAGTGGGTGAGAGCCCCGCACTATCTCCGCCGATAGATGCAAGGGCGGATTAGGGAGGTTAGGATATAAAATAAAGGCGGCAGAGGTAAATATAGTCAGAAAATCGGCAGTTCTATTAACATTTTACACATTTGACCGCCCCTCCCAACCTTAAGTCACGGAATCTCGCTGGCAGATATGACTTTTTCTACGTGACTATGTATCAGGATACTTTACATAAAAATCAGCCATGTAGCGATAAGTCATTTTTTCCCGTAACCAGCTCTTAGACTATAATAACGTAGTGCAAGAAAACACCAGCGCCGGTGATTCTCTTTTGACCAACAAACATGAATACCTTGCTGATACAAATAAAGCTGGATTCGACAAGACTTCGAAAGTGGTTTTTACCTCCCAAGTGTTGGTAGTGGCGACTACCGAATAGGTCAGCAGCCTTCCCTATATGGCAACGCATCACGTATCAACCTCGATAACAAATATCCCTAGCGAGAATGTTCGTGTTACCAAACAATGCTAACATATAGTTGACGCAAGATCAATCGGGCAGTAATCATTTGAAACTTAGGGGCTCTGTATAGTATAGCGACACAGGATTTTAAACACGATTAATATCGTGGTATACTACTTCTGATTGAAATTTTTCTGACCATTATTAAATATGCGAATAAGTTATTGCTTTTATTTAAATTGATACAAGAATTAAGTGATAAAAATCTCTTTCTTCTTAAACAAAGTTTTATCATTAGAGTTTATTTGTTACGTATTATTTTTGTATAAAATACACACATGTTAAAAGTTAATGGGTTTGGATAAGACAATAATTGATAAGAGTCGCTTTACGTTGATAAATTAATATTTAATATCATAATCAGAAATTCATTTTCAATTTTGAAGTAAAAGAGTGCTTTATTTTGGGAGTTATCAAGCACGTTTGATACCGAAAGTGATCGATAAAATACGTGTTATTATTACTATTACAGTGTGCAACAACAAGGAGGTAGTAGAAATTAAAGAAATATAACATTTTAACAGACAGATTATGATGTACAACTTGAATACACGAATATTTTAGAGAAGTGCCTCGTTTAATGACCACGATTTTTAATTCCATTCATTTTGTAATATGGTTAACTCTTCATATCGCGCTTCATCTGTATAAATTAGCGACAACCATTACGGGAAGAATGTTTAAGGGATTGCAACCGGAGAACAGATTTCATGCATATCTTATTCCATTCGTTTCTACAAGGCAAAATATTCAATTTTAAAACGTTATCTCAAACACTGTTCCGGTTCTTGCCTAATAAATCACACAGCAACAATTTATAACCGCAAACGCCCTATTTCGTTAGGGAACGTAATGGCACTCTTTATAAGCCTACGGGAACATCTAATATATTCATTATAAATGTCCAACTTTGCAGCTACAATTACACCATTATATAATATTTATTAGATGATATATCAATTAGCGCTTATTTCTGATTCTATCTTGGTTATAATGCAATGATCGACGTTTCTAGGGAATTAACGTTACTATAAAATTTCGTATTCGGTTTCGTACAACATTGGTTTATCTTCTGAGTTTAGCTTAGCTTAGCTGTTTATTGTAAACAGCAACGATTACTACAAACATTTACTCACGAAATTGTAGTAATATTAAATAGATTTTCGTCAAAGATAACTTCAGATTGATGCACATCGACTGTATTTGCGAGTGCCATAATTGAGACGGACTATACCTTGCAAGTTGCAAGCGCAAAATGGGGTGTCATGTAGCACCTTCTTCATGTTGGTTAGATATCGGTCTCGGAGTTACGGAGTTTCACCTGAAACTGTGAAATGATTGGGCATACCTTTGATCTTTTAATGTGTCAAGCTGACGGATCTGCCAGGCTGCCAATCATTCTATGAAACTTTGAAGTCAATTGTTTGTTCTTGATTTCACTCGCGTTTCAGTACAGTGAAGTCGTAATACCAGTCGATGTAGGCACTTAACTCGGCGAAATATTGAACCACCAGCTAAGATCGACCAAGATGGATGCTTTTGTTTCTCATGGATTAGGTACATGCGGAATGTCTGAACTCATTAAATGCAAGTGAACCGCATCGGTCAAGATGATTTTTTCATCGTCAATTAATTGATTTCGCTACATCAACCATCCAACGAATTACCGAATTATTTATAAAATTTGTAAAATACCTGTCTATTACGAGGTTGCTGCACTTCTGTAGTGCTTGAGTTTGATATATTCACTTCACTATTAAACACAAAGTAATCAAAGGAAATTTAAAACTGGAAATCAGTAAATAACCAAAATCGGTTATAACGGCTTGAAATTATTGACAGGCCGATCGAAACTTCAAGTAATTACGAGTATGCTGGAGTTAAACATTGAAATCTAAACCGAGCTGTTTCCCAGCGAACCAACAAATGTTTGAAAAAGGCTCGAACACTTTAATTTTAGGTTGGAGGATCTCATCATTTACGACTTAAGTCCCTCACTAATACGGCCATGTAGCGGTGGCCCATGTGCATCGTATTGAAAAATATTGCTCTGTGCACTAGTCCGTAGGCCAGAAAGACCGTACACAAAACACCACAACAAAGACCTAGCTAGCTTTTACCTTTATTTATTAACACGGCACAAAACTTCTCCCCAGTACAGAGGAGAGATTCGACTCTGCTCTCAGTTAACCTGTTAATGTCTAACAGATAGGGGGTCAGACCAAATACTTTACACTCCAAACTGATTTGAATAATTAAAAGGACCTTTTAGGCAAGCATCCAATAAAAACACAGGTAAATTAGAAATGATGTCGTTGTGAATGAAACACACGGAAATTTAATGTGAGAATTACAAAAGTGCGATTTAAACTAACACACAAAAGGAAAATGGTATAAAAACACAAACAATTATTACAGAGAGACTAAAATTAACTACATTGTAATCCAAATAAAAAGGTATCCGTACACAAAAACAATTTTCAATGAAACCCACTTTACACTAACGACCGAGTAATCGCAGCATCCTCTCTTCGGACAGACAAGGACGTTCCAATAAAAAACTCAACTTCAACTGAGTGCACGTTGAAAACATACTTATGGGGGCGCCGACAAATACCTCTCCTTGCAGCACCTTCAAAATGTAGAACAAAAACTAGCCGCGAACACGGCTTCCGGCTACGCAAACGCCACTTCTTCTATCTTCAATCTCACATTGGACGAAGCTTTCAATGGAACTCGCAAGAAGTGAAATAAATTTTCAACGGAACGTAGTTGACTCTGGTTAAAAGCTGATTTAAATTTTCAAAGAAACGTAGTTCTTTCTGGGTAGATTGAGACAAAAATTGACGCTCTTCTTCTTGACATCCTATTTAAGACGAAACCCTTCTTCCGAAAATAAAAATTACAACAACCAATAATACACAGTTTACAACAAAGACTATCCCCTTAACGTACGTTAATAGACCAAAAAAACAGAAGTTAAATAATTTTACTAAACAATAGGGTCTTCCTGAAAAAAAATATTGTAACTTTTTTGTGTCTTACTGTAAAGTTTATAACCTGTAATTAAACATCTCATATACAAAACTTTTTCTCCTAATTGCAGCATGTCAATAAACAACATATAATATCGTAAAACTTTCAAATTTTGTCATGCAACCGACGACATGTCGATATTGGCCGAGCGTCGCTTACGTCACTACGCAGGTTGCCGATCGGGAGTTATATTAGTGCATGACACCAGAGACTTGCTATAACTAGACTGCGCTTAACGTATCTAAGGTGTTGTCGACACAGTATGCAACACACAATGCACCGCGGGGCAAAAATCGCTGAGATGATTTATGCAATATAATGAAATAAGCTGTTATTTTAGATGTTCCGTTCATTAATCATTCTCGTGATTAGCTCGAATTAGTGAACAGATAAATTTCTGTTGAGAATAAACCAATAAACTTAGGTTAACTTGTGCGTATCAACATGTACTCTGTCGATAAATTTTTAAATAATATGCTGATTTTCAACGGATAAAAGTTTAAAGGGCCAATGGATCAGAGCCATTCGAAGAGAAAAATTTACTCCCACCATAGTGCAGTTGCGGGGAATGAAGCCGATTTTAGAAAGGTACCGACGAAGGTGTTAAACAATAATGCAATACCGAGTGTTTTCGACTTTCCCATTCACTTAAAATAACGTAGAACTATTATTCGACATCCTTTACCAGCAAGACAACGGCAATACCCATTTGCCTATTAGGTATAGACGTAACTAAGTACTTACTGGTACTAAGTATATTTCAGGTTTTGTTACAAGAAAATAGCTAAGTCTGTTAAATGTTCCATATGTGCAGATGCGATATTCGCATCAGAGAGTCATTCAATGCTTTTAACTAGAAAAAATCGTGGAGGATTGTTGCACGTAACAAGCGATGCATTAAAAATTTGTCAAATTGCTGAAAATGTGTTCAGGTTTTTCATTCAATCCACACCACACCGCGTTGTAAACAAAATGGTTATCAGCAGTCTAAGAAAAATAAATAACAGTTACAGCCCATTTGGGTTTCTGGATAGGCATATATTGAATCAAAATCCGCTAAATAATCATATCTTACTACTTACATTTTTAGTTTTAAGAGTATATTTTCCCATACGTGTTCACCACCAAAATAAACATATAAATCAAATTAGGACTAGAGTAAGGCAGTTATATACCAATTTAGTTCAAATAAAATACCAATAAATTCGATTAAACCAGTTAACAGCTATATGTTATCTTTTTTTGCTACTAAAATTTAGAATAAACATGGCTAAAGCAAGCTGCAGAACGTACGTCTGCCCCGCGATGAACAGTTGGTTGCCTATCCTATCTTGACAACAGGCGTTTATAGTAAAATTTACGTTACGCGCGGTCTAGTTATAACAAGTCTCTGCATGACACTGATAGGAGTTCGATTCGACTTATTATGGCAATCTGCCATAAACTGAGTTCTGACTGGTTCGTAAAGGGGCAGTTAGATAGTCTGCCAAAGGTTGAAGTGTTAATGGTCGCCGCCTTTTTCTCGAAAAGTGAGTTTTTCCATGCCACTCGTTTGAGTGGAGTCAAAGCCCAGAAGCAAATCTGTTATGGTTCATAGGAAGTATAACATCAAGTTTTGTGTGTATAGTGCAAGGTATAGTGTAGGTACCTAATAAAGTATGCACCTTACGGATTTCAACGAGAAAATTAGGGTGTTGGATATGTGGAAGTGAAAATAGAGAAAAATGTGTGCACTGTAAGGGCACAGATATGCCCAGAACAGAGTTCGAAGTAAATCATATTCTGAATTACAATTACAATATTATATATCGATGGATTTTCGTCGATAACTGACTGAAAGTAAATCGACATTATGTACTTTAATTAATTAGAATCGTCTTCACAACAATACAAATGGGATGTCAAACTCGCGGTATCACGTCGAACTTTTTTCGTATATTTCCTGTTGGGACGTTTATATACAATTTATTAGGTTCGCGATGACTTCTGCTATCACACCCAGGCACAAATGCAATAATTATTCGACGCTTTTTTCCGTCAAAACGACGTTTTCTTTCTCTGAATCGATTGTAAGCAATGCTACGGCTGAGCGCCAACGTGCGTAGTGACGTCACAGCAACGTGGCGGTCATTCGAAACTTTTCAAACGCCGTTCATTTTAAAATCGTGTTTGCTAATCACAACGATTTCTCTTGACAAAAAAATGAGTACCACTAATTTTTTTAATGTGCTCGGAGTTCATTTTCAAGGCTTTTGAAAAAACGCGGAAAACCCAATTTCTTATCAGACATTAAGAGACCTAAATACTAGGAAAAATAAATAATTCATCTCTTTTAACTACACAGAAAAGCCGATATATCACATCCACCTGTCATTTACATTTGATAACAGACAAAAAGATAAAAAAGAATAAGATAAATAAAATAAAAATGTAAACAAAAACAACATTGACCGCTTTCTCGTATGACATAATAATCCCCATGCTGTTACATAGACCAACGACAAATTAATAAAATTTAATTACAAATATTAATTACGTCAGAAAGGAGACCGTCCTTGTCCATCTTAATTAAGATTTTCAAAAATTTCATCCTGCGAAATAAACGCAGCAATATTTTACATTAAATTTGCAAACACTATGATATTCGTGTACATCACTGGAACATTTGGAGGATATTCATTCTACTAGCCAAAGAACTAAGAAAACATACTTTAGAACAACGTTATATCATTTCTGATGACAAATGGAAGTTAACAAAAACCAGGGGATATTTTAATGACATCGTGAACATTCAGTTAATCCATAACATGTTTAACGCGGAATATTTTGGAAACAACGATCCGAAAGGATCTAAAGAAAAACGTCTTCCCTATTGTCTCACTACAAGTGTTTGTGACTAGCCACAGGTAATGCATAAAGAAATTAGTGAGTAAGTTCGATGGTTAAATGAAAGCTAAAATTGAGGTGAGTGAAGAGCGTATCTTGAAACTTTGCTTTTCGACAGTCACAGCAGTGGCGTGCTAATTTGCGTTTTTTTAATTAAAAGTACTCATTTAATAAATGCATTACCTTCATTATGAAGAAGATGTAATAAGAACTTAGGTATGTTCGGGAGGCATATTTGTCTGTATGTGTACGTGCAAGTAAATAGATCATATGTTAGCTACCCGACTCACCAACCACACTGCTGTTTTTCCGCTCTTACTACATTAGCATCTACCCTAAGGTACTGGATCGAACTAGAAATTTCCTTCTCACCTTCTCACCTTTACGCGATCACTAGTACAATTATTTTTGCCTGAATATGCTACCTTTGTTCTGGTTACCACATAACACATTTGTGACTTAACTTTTCGTGGTAATATACTGACACGACGAAACAAGATGTGGAATACAAAAAAAATAAATAAATAAATATGTAAGTAACGCCGTCACGTAATAAAATCGTGACAAACTCGAATCAAAAAACCTCATCCGACGTTACACAATCAACGCAATCAGATGCTCATATCATCTTTGAAAGTAATTTCCTCAATTTTCACATTGGGGTTCTTGCTATAAAGGCGCCCGGAAACTCATCTTTACCCTCTAACTGTGCCTAATAAAATGGAATTTTCAACTTCTAAATGATTAAAATACAGTTTTAAAAATAACAATAAGAATTTAAGTAAATCTAAAGGAGTAACGGACGCAAAATAAATTTTTGAAAGTTAAATATTGAGACCATTAGTTACCTTCGTAATTCGGGGATATTGTTAGATGATGTATATCGGGTTTTGCCAATCCAAGACACAATCAGCAATATAAAAATTCCGAACACGTATTAGGTTGAGACTGGCCTATATGGTCTGCATGCATAGTATACAGACACCCTATCAAACTGCGAATCTTATAAGCCATCTCTTATTCTCATGTTAAATTACCTAACGTATATCGATTACATTTGACATTTTCGTTAGATTGTATGAGTATGTTTGTGGTAAAATAGATGCATTCCCCACATATGAATGTCGTCATTTACGCGTTTGATTAACCAATACTGAGTACGTGGCGCTATTTTATTTTAGTCAAATTTACAGTTCACACGAATCATAAAAAAGGATGTGGTTAACATGTATAATACGTTAAGGGAACCCTAGAGAATAGAAGTATATCCGTACACCTGTTAGATTATCAATCAGTTTCTGGAAATTACAATGGTGAATTAGAATTGAATTACTATCCAAATTAACTAATATTTCTATTCTAAAATAAAGCGTCTATCCTAACGTACTATATCAAAACGTTTGTGCTTATCGTTTTAAATTTTGAAAACGGTTACGCAAACGTTACGAGTACGTAACCACATATTCATTATCCAGCGTTCATATTTTTCGTTGTCATTTTGTGCTTTATGCGAATGATTCTAAACTATTAATCATTTCAAAAAAACTGTTTTCATCTGTAAACGACAATGTAACCATCTTTGCAGTTAGTATCGCTTACCGCGAGGAGAGCCACGACGCGCGACGCTTCACTATTCGACGCTATTGTCGATCATGTGCCGTTTCTTCACTATAAACTCCAACTGTCCATCTACCATTCGATTACGGAGGTGGGCCACCTATGTCTGTATGGACAAGTGTAAAACGGGCAACTGGTGCAAAAAAGGCGCTCCAAATGATGATGTAGCTATGGTAAAAAAATGTATTAACTGGAATCTATTATTAGATTCAGACAAATAGAAATAGAACAATTGGATTGCGCAAATACAAAAGTTAGAATGCGGATGCGCAATATATTTTTTGCATCTGCATAGTGCTTGATGTATAAGGAATACTTACTGACAGAGAAAACCGAGACATACAGTGAATTTTTTTTTAATGCGAACATAGGAGTTTGCATGCAATGTAATTTCCCTATGTTCGATTTTAAAAAAAAACACATCAATCTATTGAGTAGTTCAAATGAGTAGTAGATACAATTAACAGCTGTCACATTTTTATAAATACAACCGTCCAATTTAATTACGAAATCGGTTAGGTTATTGCTTAGAATGTCAAGGAGGACACTTCGAACATCTATTGTAATTGTTTTCGTTATTTATTTTCTTATTTTCTTCATTTATGTATTGAATAGATCAAATTAGTAGAATACCAGGTGCACATGACCTACAAATAATTGAAGGTTGGTTCACAATCATAGAACAACAAACTTAGAATGGAAACTGTAATGTAATGTAAAAATGACACGCCATCTCGTGTATGTTCTCAGCAGCTTTTGCGTGAATGGCGCCAAATTTAAATATTAAAATGTAAGTTACGTCCGCATTATACCAATTTCTCCGGATCTGTAACAATAACATTGGATTTGACTAGCTGAAACCTAAAAAGTAAATGAATCCAGCCAGTGAAGTCCAATTTTGTTTGTTAGGGATCCAAATAAATTCAGTTTAATGCGGATGCACCTCACCAGTCAGAGCCTTCAAAGAGTACAGGGCACTTGTTTTATAAGTAACAACTCCAATTAATCCAATCAAGGAGATATATTTAATTTAATATGATTATACAAGATACAAGATCAACTTCATGGAACTCTACTGTATGATGCTCTCGAGATCGCTCTAAAAACAAAATATGTAGCAATTTATTACAATTCAATTAGTGTTACCTGCTAAATATAATGTGCGAACTGCCACACGCTTTAAATCTCTTCGTGTTCCAGGTTCTAAGGCGCAGTCAGAAAAATGACGTTCACAAACCAAAAAATTTTGTGTAAATTTCTTCCACATTATATTCTAAACCAATTCTTAAAAACTTCGGGCTCCATTTTTGGGAAACGTCTTCACAATTTGTCACACAACATTTACGTTCTCGACTTGTATATGCATAATTCATTGTAATAATGAATAGTAATTATACTTAAAGCACAATAAGCCGTCAATCAAAATTCAAAATTCAACTGTCATAATGGCGCACACGCACTAAAGTCACTAGATTTAGTAACTTTAACATGCGCCATCTATTGAATGTTCTCCAAACTAATTATATTTGTACTCAGTTGTTCCCGTTTACGTTTCCCTTCTAAGTTTTTTGTTCTGGGTTCACAATGAGTTGTGGTGTCAGTGGGTGGCCTGTGAGGTCAAGTTATCGTAAGTTTAAGAAAAATGTATCCTAAAGTTGCTATGGCCTCACATGGCTTCTTTAAAAAAATCTTACCGAGTGCTCTTCATCATAAAGACTATTAGAGTTGCTGTTCATAGTCACACAAGTTGCGCGATTTGGGAATGTGAACCGCGCACACCTCATAGATTGATGTGTTTTTTTTTAAATCGAACATAGGGAAATTACATTGCATGCAAACTCCTATGTTCGCATTTTAAAAAAACTCACTGTATGTTCTTTGTAACAAGAATTATAAAAGATACCATTTTTGGAGGTTCGGGCAGTTTTTGGGCTGTAACTTTTTGTCTCATAAGTCTACGTAACTGAAAAACAATAGAGACCTTTCTTATTATTCTTAAGAACATGTGTACCAATTTTTAAAGCGATCGGACGTTTCTAAACAAAGTTAACGTACACACGGACAGATAGGCAGATAGATAGGCAGATAGACAGACAGACAGCAGTACAAATTATAAACGATCTCGAGGATCGTTAATAATACACAAGTGATTCAACAAACGCCTAGAAAAAGAAAAAATTTGCAAGGAGAAACAAAATGCCGAACTGGAGAAAAAGCAAGGGATGACTGTGCTTTCAAAGAAAACGCGCATCCCCAAAAAGTTCAGGTTGACCACGATTATTGGAACTATTCAATACCAACATTAAAAAAAATGAAAATAAGTGGAAAATCCCCACATTAGTATATTTTTTGCAAATTTGTTAAAATTATGTTTCATTTATAGCAATTGCTTTTAATGGATAAGATTGAGATCTGCCTTATGACTCAGCTAGCGTTTCATTTCCAGAAACTGAAAATATTATTTAACTTTGTATTCTTTACTACTACAAAGTCGTTAATTTATTGAGATTCAGGTCACATAAACGCACACTTGGTTATCTGAATGTGACAACGTCCCAGAGACTGAAGGTTACATGTTAGCAATACAATGCAGGTCGCAAGCAGATATAACAAGTTAAAAAGTAATCGTAAACGATTTACATAAAGCAGATTTCCACTTGCATTCATTTCCCATTTGTAAGATGCAACTTCTGTTAAAATCGTAAAAATCCGCCCACAAATATGAAAGATAGCGTTGCACATGGGCAATCCATTGTTGACGTGCTACTTCAATTTCAGTTTATGCGAAGAATTTCATTTCAATGCTTTTCTAAATAAGAAAGTTGGAACTGCGCATGCGCAAACCTAAATTTTAAAACTAATGTTAGATTTTCCTTTGTTCCAAGCGCCTAAGTATCAAATTTCACTTAAATAGTTCCATAGATAAAAAAGTTGGCACGGCGCATGCGCAAAATAAAATTTTGAAACTGGCGCTAGATTTTCCTTTATTCCAAGTGCCTATGTATCACATTTCATTTAAATTCCTCCATAAATAAAAAAGTTGGCACTGCGCATGCGCAAAACCAAATTTTGAAATTGGCGTTTGATTTTCCTTTATTTGAAGTGCTTATGTATCAAATTTCGTTTAAATTCTTCCATAAATAAAAAAAGTTGGCACTGCGCATGCGCAAAACCAAATTTTGAAATTGGCGTTTGATTTTCCTTTATTCGAAGTGCTTCTGTATCAAATTTCGTTTAAATTCTTCCATAAATAAAAAAGTTGGCACTGCGCATGCGCAAAACCAAATTTTGAAATTGGCGTTTGATTTTCCTTTATCCCAAGTGCCTAAGTATCAAATTTCGTTTAAATTCTTCCATAAATAAAAAAGTTGGCACTGCGCATGCGCAAAACCAAATTTTGAAATTGGCGTTTGATTTCCCTTTATTCCAAGTGCCTATGTATCAAATTTCATTCAAATACTTTTATAAGTAAAAAAGTTTGCAATTCGGTTTATCGGTCGAGATGCGAAAAGGGCACTGTGAATTTTGAATCGATTCGATTCAACTTTTGGCATTGCGTATTATATGGTTAAAGCTATGCCCATATTGAATTTCATGCAATTCAGTTCATAACTAACGGAGATGTAAAAGCGATCGAACATTTCTAAAAAAAGTTATCGTTCACACGGACAGATAGATGGACAGACAGACAAAGGAACAGACGGACAGACCAGCATGCAGACGACAGATAGCAATGCAAAATTATAAACCATCTCTAGGATCGTTAATAAACGGCAAAAGTGTAAAATTATGGAACATGTAAAAAACGGTTTTTTGTTTTTTTTACAATAACTTTTTTGTAAGCGGTACAGAAAAAATTCCTTCCTTGGTACAAGACTCGACACCATAACGAACCAAATAGCGAAAAAAGTAGAACAATAGCTCTTAAGATAAAAAAACTAGTAGCGTCGCAAAGTTAGCGGACGGACGGACGGACGGACGGACGGACGGACGGACGGACGGACAAAGTGGCCACAATAGCGCATTTTTTTTTTATTTTTGTGGAAATGCGCTAAAAACACATAGGTACTTAAAGACATATGATTTTTGTCGACTCTGCTCACAAACATCAGCAACAACCCGACACATAATACGAGCATGTACACAACTCGCCCAAACAGAACACAAATATCGAGCTAAAGCAATTAACACATCATACTGCTAATTGCTAATACACTCCACAGATAATAGTTGAAATTCACACACAAATTATATTGGTATAAGACACTACTCCCCATAGACATTTACATAATAGACATTGCCATTTTCAAAATTAACAACTTGACTAAAACCCATACAGTAAGAGGGGTCCAATGCAAGAACCGGCTAAGTCCATTTTTAGGGCAAAATAACATAAGGATATGTTTTTGCAAAATAAAAATTTCTCTTTCGTCCCGTGCAAGAAGCGGACTTCTAACTTAAAAAATAACACACATATAGATGTATTGGTGGTTGCCTTCATAAGTGAACTGCGCAAAAACAGGTCAACTCCTAGACTTGACCGTTTCTTGCACTGCATCATCTGACAATATTTATTTTTTATTATACCTCAATCACAATCTCCGTTTTAAACACTCAAATGCGTGCGAAAAAGGGCCTTTAAAACACACGTGCTTTAAAGTTGCTAAGTAACGATACTTCAAGTATAACTTTTGAAACTGTCATCTGGATGAAATAAAAAATCCTCTTAGGTCGCTTTCTGTAAATGCAGAACATTTCTTTGGCTTTTGTACTTATCCTTTGGTTGAAGCTTTCACAAACGCGCGTAATTTAGGGTATGCTTCCAAATCTGTTCCACTTTTTAATCGCAGTATTGCTTTGAACTTTTGAATGAATGCACCAAAATATAGAAGATTTAAATACCTTTGACATTTCCTTCATATATGTCAGCATTATGGATGCATTTAATACTGTATTCGTAAGTAACTTCCTATTCATCCATGGAAACAACTTTTCATATTCTTTATAATAGGCTTTACTGGAGTTGGATTTTACACCTACCAACGTTTGTTTAGATTTTACAACAATCGATTTAATGGACGGAAATCAACGGAAATAGTTTAATTCACAAAGACGATGATTTTTATAAGCAAACGTCAAGTGACATTTCCATGGCAATCGTGAAATTACGAACACCCAGCCCACTTAATTAGACATGTATTCGAGTATAACGTCAATGTGATTTCATTGTACTTGTTTCCTATTTTTAAATTATACTGCAGGTATAATAAAAAATACTATAAGATACACGTGTATAATTGGTCTTTAAAGCACTTGCAACGTTAAAGGCACTCCGCTTTGCGTCGTGCCCTTAAACTCGTGCGCGTGCTTTAAAGACTTGATTATACACTTGTATCTTAATATACTATTGTAACACGTGTGTAAATGGGGAATTTCACGTTTAAAGTGTGTTTTAAGGGTGAATTGTCAACAAAAAGTGCAAAATAATGTCGGATAGAATATCCATTGATGATCCCTATGGTGGAACACACACTGATAGCGACGAAGACTACATTCCTGCAAATGCAAAAAATTTAAGACCTAACCTCAATACTGACTCGTTTTAAAGTTCATCAGGTGCGGATACGTCCCTAGAAAATGAAAATAATGTTGAAGCACAGCCTGAAACTTTTTAGGCAATACCACAAGTAGGCAAAAAACGGTTACGGCGACCATCTTTATGGAACCGAAATATACGGAAGGTAAACAGAACCCTAGGAAGGTCTTATACAAGCACAACTGGCAGAAAAAAAATTGGTGAAAATTGCAGTTGCAAAAGCAAATGCTTCGAGAAAATTGGCGAAGGATGTAATCTGATATTTTTACACTATTTCTTATAAGGATTTAGAAGGTTACTAAAAAAAAATTAATTTAAAAATGTCATGACACTGGCAAAAACTACGTCCCTCAATGTGACCTATGGTTTTATAATGATATTGATGAATATAATCTTATGCTGTACTTGATAAGGACACTTCAATGTCCGAATATAGCATTGACGAATAACTGAAAATATGTTCCAGCTAATAGAATAAGTTCTTTTATAATGTATCTTTTATAATGTTTCTGAAAAATAAACAACATGTAGTGTTTACCTATTGTTTTGATTTTTTCCAAAAATATTAATCCAAAATACTGCGAAAAAACCTGTCAAGTCTATATACAAAATTTTTTTTACCTTAATGTCAACCTGTAAAACTTACATATTCTTTTTTAGTTAGTGTCTGCAACCAAATAAATGTATTTAAAAAAAAAGTGATATTCTCCTTTACTATTTAACTGATAAAAATCTAAATTTAAAACACAAAGTAATGCTTCTTTTTCTCATACTGATTGATCTCTTGAAAAAGAAAAATCAATACAAATTCCTAGGTCTCGTATAAAAATGGCACCTTGATTGGCAGTTCAAGTCCATTCTTCTTGAGTTATCAGGCTTACAGAGTTTAAATTCGCGTATGTACAACTTTTGCTGTTGTTCGTATTTACCGTAATAGTTTCTAATTTGAAAATCGTCTCTTGTAAATCAGATGAATTTGTTTTACAAGTACTTAACTTCGGTAACATATTAGCCATTATTAATCAGATAATTAAATTGTTTGTCTAAATTTTTTAAGAAAAAGCTATTAAAGATTTAAGGTAAGCCTTACATTTATGTGTCTAATAAAAAAAAATTATTGTTGATGTGTTGATATTTGAAGAATTGTAGTCGCAAAAATGGATTATGTAATCAGCAGAACGGTACATATCAAATATATCCATATTATACCTATACACCTTAATATAAAAAAGCCCAAATTAACTCAGGATGTATTATCAGTTTTTACTACACGTACTTCTCGACCAAATTATAAACGTTAATCGTTATAGGGTATATCTGTATATACAATGGTGATATGCCCGCAATTTTACAAATTCAAATTGAAACTACGTTGATTAAAGCTTCGTATTGATATGGCCATTTACTAAATTGGTAGAGGAATGTGTGACAATTAATGAAATGAAAGACGTTAATATAATTGCTCAATAAATTACTCGGCACGTAATTCCTGTGATCATCTACTTTTCTACGAGTAGCGTCGGTATTCCCTTGTGTATATATCCTTTAACTCAATTTTTATTTTGATTACGAATTTTTGATTGTATAGCGAAGCATAAACTGGACATAAGCTGCATGTACTGTTATGAAAACATAACTAGAACCTTTCAAAAATGCAATAACAGTTTAAGCGGAACTGCATTCTTATCGATAAAGAACATCGGCAACCCCTACCTATTTATACATGCACAATAGAACGCGCCCGGTTGTTCTTCGGAAATACGTGTCTTGAAACCTCAATTCCTCGCTCAATATTCTCATATAAAACACATTTCAATAAGAACAATTATAGCTCCCCTATACAGGAATTCGTAAAGCATAGACCGATAATTATCCGAAATTAATTTGTCTGCCTATAAGACTCATCGATTATATTTAATTTCTATACATAACGAAGTAACATTCAAAAGGAGTTACGCCTCGTCTAGTCTTAAAACAATGATTAATCAAGCTTTAATTATCCTTAACTAATGGGCAGCCCACCAAATTATAGGTGTCTCAACAAGAAATGGGTTTAGATTATTTTCCATAGATTTTAATTGTTTTTTCTTTGACAGGGAGGTGTTTTTTAGAAATAGTCGTATGAAATGTCACATGTAACTCTTCCCGATGATTCATTTATGTAATTGTTATTTTAGTGAGGAAACCTTATTTCTATATATCCATTATTTCTATATACACAGTTACAATATGCTGCCGGTATGTCTTACAAAAGTAAAGGAAACATCTGTGGCGAGTTGATGATCGCACTGTTGCAGCAAAAATATCGCGCACGCATAAAATAACAAATTTCAATTTTGTAGGGCTAATATATAGCTCTTGCCTGGTCTTCAAGCTAGAATCTAATGATTTCGTTATCCTTTACTTGGGCCGTTCCCTTGACCAGGAAATTCATTCGGGAGGGGCTACATTTCCGATTGAATACATACTTATATGTACATTTGTTAATGATGTTTACTAAGTCATATTTATAAACCTACAGCTATCACTCATACTGCACACCATTATGCGCTCGTTTCGACAAGGCCCTTTAGTGAAATTTTGTAGGGGACTGAAGTGTTTTTTTTATTTTTTTGTATCAGTTCAAATAACATCAGAAAAAAAAATTGTGAACCCAAATAGGCAAATTTCGGCTTTTCTGGCATATCTTCGGAAGTAATCGGAATTTTCTGTTTTTTTTGAAGCATTATAATAATTGTTTAATTGTGCAACTTTCCCCGAATTGACCATCGTCGTATCTTCAAACCATCACCCGACATAGGTACTGTGTGTATATTCCACCCAATATCGTAAGGAAAGTACATTTTTGTAGTGGAGACATTCGTCAGAAATGTTAAGGTGTGCCTTAAGGACTGTATGCTGCATTTATGAATTCGTAGTACCAAGCGAATGAGAAATCTCTTGAGTTACTACTTTTTGGATCTCTACTAAAACGTTACGAACGCTTCAAATGTGAAGTTTGTGAAATTTTGTCATTTACCTGATCTGACCAGAAGCGTAAATAATATAATTCTCACAAACTCAGTTTTTTTTCACGAACCTATTGTTAGCAAGATTAATGGTGCGAGTCTAGGATAATAAATACTGCAAACACTTCGCTACGAGGTTGGTGAGCTGAGCACTTCGATGTACCCAAACGAAATTGTGGGAGACATTATTTATTTTCTCTACAAACTTGTATTGAGTAATACAGCCGCTGTTTATTTTTATTGATGAGTCTAAATACGTAATGGGAACGGTATATGAAATTACATATACATATAAATGCATATAAAATATTAGTTACGTATTATCATTGAATTAGTTACTTATTCAATGGTATTATATGTAACCATTGAATAAAAAGCACTATAAGAAGCCTAACGCTTATGGAAGAAAGCGCGACATATCCCCTTGTACCCGCATTGGTTGTGACCAACGAACTCTCTTTGCCGTAAATACGGGGAAAGCAAATTCTCATTCTTCTCAGTTCAAGAATCGACACTATCGACAGTGTTCCCATTATATTCTCAGTTCAATCTCTGTCGCGCTTTATTTCCACGGGGTTAGGCTTCTTATAGTGTTTTTATTCAATGATGTAACTATATTACATGTGTAAACAATGTCAGGTGGAACGATTTGTTTAAGGAAGGAAGTCCGTTTAAATACCGGAGTTTGCGTTTAGAAGTGTCCTTTTTTTCAAATTTAGGGGCCGAGTTGCGATTCGTTGAAGAAGCATTTTACCAATTTCGAGGCCGAGTTGCTGTCCTTTAAAAATTTAGACGACGCGTGTTTCTATGTTAAAGTTTAGGTGGCAAAGTTTTCATCTTTCGTCGTGCAAACAATTTTCTGGGAGAGTTTTAATTGGGGAACTAGTTAGGTTTGGGGTATTTTGTGTATGGTTCATTTTGGCCGCGCCTTTGCACACAACATTATTTATTTGGTCGGCCAACGTGGGGCATTGCATTTATTTTTTGTATGTGGCCCTAAGGTTCAGGGTCACAGCAGCATTTAAAAGTCGCTTATAATCTATAACCAAATTCTCTACAATATCTTCCCTTCCCCCGAAGCTCATTTTCGAGTCATTCACACTTAAGTTTTCACATCTCCAGTAGATATGTCTCGTCCGGACAATTGATTGTGCAATTGTGAGTACTCTCCTCCACCATACCGTTTTTGAGATATTCTTATTCAAAGTTCTCACCATCCATTTTATGTTTATTTCAGACTTTCCAATCGCCTTTTGCGAGTACCGTCCTCCAACACTTCGGTCTTGAGATATGAGGAATTATAACCAATCGTGATAGGGGGTCGAATGTAGACTCCGAATAACATTTTGAAGAAAACGAAACGTTAGGGGTTGTTATCGTTCTTATTAACCAGGAAATTTTCTGTACTGGTTGCAATTTTTTAACTAGCACAGAATTTAGTGAATACATCGAAACTCTCGGTCGAAACTACACAGTTAATTTTACAGATTTTTTACACAGAAGGGAAAGTTTGGTTTCTACACCGTATACTTCGTAATACTGCGAAAATGTTGTTTCACAAAAGCGATTTTTAGTCTGTGTTCCCGTCCCCCGGGAATTGTTCACGTTAATTGATACGCAACGAGATACGAAACGATTTATTTTTCGTTCAAAACTACGTAAGGGTTCTTTTTATCGCCTTGTACTCGAAAGATTGTTATTTATTCTGTTTCACATTCACACAATACAAACCTCGGATCAAGGATTTCACAGTAAATAAATGCAACTCAAAAACTCGAATTTCTTTTTTGATTTAAAGTAATATGTCCTCACTTTAACACAAAGGGCGAAACTGTTATTTAGATCTGCCAACGTATTTTGCACTAAATAAAAACGTACTTTCTTCACGAGCTTCGAGAAGTTTTGGAAATTACCTAGGATTCCCGGTCAAAACGGCTTATTTTTTTAAAGAGACCTTAAAATGTTAATCACTTCTGATATGAGTTTATCTCACGATGAGCTAGAAGCATAATAATATATGTACAGTGTGTAAAGCGATGGGGTATACAAGATAGAATTTTTTTTTTAAATGAAAAAAATTTATTCTTCATGATATTTTTTGCTTGCTTTGAAAGTACCAATAACGTTTCGATTGTTTATGGTATGATAGCAATACGCTATCTTGATTATAATGTAGAATGATAAACTTTCAATAAAAAAAATTAATTTTATTTATTTTTCTATAAATAAATTTTAGATCATTGAAACGTTATTAGTACTTTCAAAGCAAGCAAAAAATATCATGAAGAATAAATTTTTTTCATAAATCAATATTAAAAAAAAAATCTCTCTTGTATACCCCATCGCTTTACACACTGTATGTCCATTAAAAAACACTGAATTTGCACCCGATCGTTACTTTTTTAATGCGTCAAGCAATTGAAGAACAAAAGTTCATTGAAAATGAATAAGTAGAAATGACACATATGTTTTTGACCGCAATCATCCAGATAATTCCTTAAATCATCATGACCAAAGTTTGTTTGGGAAGATACTGCAGAACTTTGACACTTTTCACAGCTTTAAACACTGCTTTACTTATTTGTGCGGAAAAGTAATCCAAACTTAAATACTCCCATTACAATGCCACTCCCTGCAAAAAAAGTTCTTCTTGAAATAAATGTGTAACTAAAAATACCAATTGATGTGTCAGAACACCTTAACCCTAATTTACAGGTCTGATGTGGATCGCACCCCACAGCCACTTTCAATGTCCATAAGTTTTTTTTCTTTCAATATTTTGGCTTGAGAACTCGAGTACCTTCCAAGTTTAGCCTTTTCTATCGTTTTTAGCGTTTTTGGCGTTCTTAGGATTTGAGTTTTTATTTTATCACTACTTTTAGACAAACTTTCAAGTTTACAGGTCTGGGGTGGACCGCACCCCACAGCCACTTTCAATGTCCATAAGTTTTTTTCTTTCAATATTTTGGCCTGAGAGCTCAAGTACCTTCCAAGTTTAGTCTTTTCTATCTGGGGTTCGTTCCACCCCACGCCCGTAAACTTGAAAGTTTTAGTGGCCAGTAAATTAGGGTTAAGTAAAAAACTTTACGCGCCAAATTTAAACTATCTGCAGTTATTTTGGATCACCCAGTATAGCTGAACCTAAAGTCGCCAATATAGCATCTCATTCAGGAGGTTGAAAAAAGAACTTAAATTTTATTTGTTTTTGTGAGTCAGCTATCATGTATCAAGGTATCTATATTAATGGTAACCGGATATTCTGTAAATTATTCCCTGCAATTAAAAATAAACCGAGCAATTTACCTTATTCCGAAATATTTTATTTACATAAATAATTTGCACATTGTTTCTACGAAACCGTTGAACGAAAAAGCAAATTAGCGAGTGTATTTCTCGTTACGCAGTAAAAACACGAGACAATTTTATCCTTCGGCCGTATACGGGCGTATTAAATACACAAATGTGGACAGTTTTGAAGAGAAAATAGAGGGTTAATTACTCCAAGGACCGGTCAATTAAGGCCCGTCCGTCGAAGGTTAATAGCTGAGATTTGGCTGAGTGACCTCGAGGGTCGTAGGTTAGTGCAGCAGATGTGACAAGCAAAATTCAGTTGTAATAGGGTAAAACGGGATCAGAGGAGTGGTCACAACGAGCGCCGTTCCGGGACCATTCTAAAAATTAAACGTAAACGACTGTAGTATTAAAAGGATTTGTTAAAAGCGTTATAAGCTCCCAGTAAAGCTGGAATATAACAAATCGTGCCAGCATCTCAGCATTCCTCAGTGAATTAACCCCGACCCTACATTATTGTCATTGCAACTAAATTAGCTCATGAATCTAAACAGCGATGATATATATACTATACTTGTCCCGGTTGAATATTTAAGGATTCTGTTGTTTAATTTGTGAATACTTAAAGAACAGGTTATCAGTAATGGCACCCACTGCTCCACTCTAAGTAACTTAATTATTATTACTCTTTGATTGACTATTAAGGTAATTGTAATACATATGTTCTAATTTGTTCATGGCTTCAAGTACAACAATTCAATAATACTAGTCCCTTACCAACCTTTACTTGCGCTAAGTTTGCCTTCTCATCTCTCAACTTGGATGACAGGTGTTGTATAATACAACTCCCAGTTCACTAATTGTAAATCAAGTGGCATTATGCATACACCGTCCTTTGAGGTGCATTTCATGAATCAGACCCTGCAGACGGCGTCGTTATTAATGTACAAAGTGCTTATTGAGCTATAGATATTTGATGTAAGTAGATTGGGCCATTTCACTACATCATCCGTCATTCCTTCCACTTGTAATAAAGCTTATTATTACAATAATAGTATATCAGGTGCTTAATTTCGAAGTTCCAATTTCAGCAACATAGTGTGAGATACAGACCGACAACCAGTTACATATGAATACGTAGGAACAGTTCCAGAAATAACTATCCGAAAGTTCCTGATCTCGTCGTTTCTTCTTGTAATGGAACGCCGCGCCGGTTGTGTCGTTCTTCGCCTTAACGGATGATGGCTTCACTTTGGCATCGTATGTATGTACATGCAGTCATATTTATGTGCTCACTTTTGTTGCTTTTTCGCAGGGTCGCAAACTTGCGTTGGTCTATCTAAGAGTTTTTTGGATTTTGGGTGGTTGCAACTATATCTTTATGTGTTTGAATATAAACGTGTTTCTGTGTCTCGAAGTTCAACAAGAACATGCAACTAACAACATTGTTAGAGGTAACTATTTTTATTTTTAACAAGTGCAAACAGTATATAAATTAAGGAAAGTATTCTAAAAATTACTTTCAAACATTGAACACTTGCTAAATCATTTGAGAAACAGCAAAATTAAATTAACCTAGTCAAAGGACGCATGCATTTTCTTGCCCTGTATATTTCAATTAACCTTTGACTCCCTGGAGAAAGAACCGAATGGAGTGTCGTCTTTAAAACTTTTTAGCGCATTTTTAAGAAAGTAAAAAAGTGCTATTGCTTGCGTTTTGTACGTCCGCCACCCACTTCTGCAGTTTTGAGCTACCTCTAGGGGAATGGTCCTCGAATCCTGGAACTTTGCAATAGGTAGCCTATACTTTAAAGGTGTACCACGCGGTCATCAAATTTTGCTGTATTAGGGGGGGGGGGGGGGCTCAGATTTTTCTAATGAAACGTTTCAACGAAAGGAATTAATTTCTACCAACCACAGCCCTCCTCCTCGACCTCTTATCGTGATCGGGTACATTCCCATATATTTCAAGAACGGATTGTCGGAAGAGGGTACTCACAAAGGGCCATTGAGACGTCTGCAATATATTCATTGGTGATGTCAAAACCAAAGCTATTTCGGTTAAAAAAATGCGCTTTATCTGCACAAGAGTTGTGCACAATATTTATACTTGTTTCTTTGTTGGTTTTATTTTTTCTTGACATTCGATCTTGGTTGCGTCGCTACATCAAGCCACGTGTGTAATAAATTTCATTTTCCTTTTCTTTTTAGGCGCACAAAACTAATAATTAGGTTTAGTTTCTTTCCCGATAGTGTCGTACTAACACATAAAGAACTGACCATCGAACGCATAGAATGCGATAGTGACTGTAGTTTCATTTTTGTTAAATGGGCTTTCCTAAGCCGCAGATATACGTTTTTATGTCAATTTGATAAACACGCTTAGATCGTAGCAAATTGGCATTTCTGTGATAGAATTGACGCGTTACGTTACACCGGCAAACATTAATAACCAAACTTTAGTAAATTAATACATATTATGATGACTTACAGCATGTCGGCAGAGTTCGTTTTTTGTACTTGACGATAAGTTGCAGGTCTAAAAAATCAACTAAACAAATATGCCCTCAAAGTCACCTATTTCCTTTCTTCCAATATGGTTTATCTGTTTGAGGACATACAGTGGGTCCCCGGATGGACTGAAAAAGAGGGAAAAAATTTTTAATTTTAACTTTACGCAAAAATGTCATTCTTTTTCTTAAGCTCTAAGGTGTCTTTTTTAATTTGATTTGCTTATCAGGTTGCCATGGAAGATACAATGATAGTCTGATTTAATCAAAACCATGCAACTTAGAAAAATTTCCGCTGTAGATGTTGCGTTTTTTGTAATTTTCTCAGCTGCTAAAAGGAATATCTAGATTTTTATTTCAGAATAGGTGGTTTTGAGGCAAGCAAAAATTTTTATAAAGAATGACATTTTTGCGTAAAATTAAAATTAACAATTTTTTCCCTCTTGTGCAGTTCATCCGGGGACACACTGTATACACTTATGCCAATACTTAATTCAAAAACAGCAGCATTTCCACTATTTTTATCCAGGTAATACTTGCAGGAATTCCGTCCATTCGTCCGTTCATTTGAGTGTTTGAGATCTTAGCGTTTGGAACTGATACAAATTTGCGTTGTTTTTTAAATTACACGTTTGTATACGTAGGGTGGGGACAAAGGAACAATCAGAAATTTCATAAATTTAAACACCCACACTTGGGAATATGATAATACGTTCCAGAATCTCACATTATGGTGATCAGAGTTGGACTGGGTCACTGGGTCACTGGGTCAACTGGGTCACCTGGGTCACTAAATTAAACTGGGTCACTGGGTCGTTGGGTCACGTCATACTCTTTTCAGTTAGACCCAGTGACCCAGTTTGACCCAGTGACCCAGTTTCACCCAGTGACCCAACTTGACCCAGTTTGACCCAGTGACCCAGTTTGACCCAGCGGCCCAATTTCACCCGGGGACCCAATTCGACCCAGTAACCTAGTTTGATCGAATAACGCAGTTAAGTGCCCTCGGCTCAAGTGTACAGATTATGAAATAAATGAAATGCTGGTTTGTTGAAAATAATACTCGATTGCTTGACAACTGCCATTTCTGTGATGTTTGCTTTAATACTGCCGTAAAAAACTTTCCATGTCCCGAATTGTATTAGAATAATGTTATTTCTAAACAGTTCCCTCCTTCATTTGTTTGCTTCAGGGCTTACCAGTTTGCTTACAGGTGTTCATTCCATTTAATTTTTTTCTACTAGTTAGCTTAATCAAAATAAATCTTTTCTCTAAATACTTTCATTGACTACTTGACTACAAACTATAAACAAATGCATTTGATTTTTTTTGGTATTAGTTCTCTTGAATGAAATTGGGCTACGTGTTTGTTGGCGAATATTATTGAGGAAGTTTTTTTTAAATTAAAAGTTACTTGAAATTGTTTTGGATGATACCTAACAATAATTTAATTACTGGGCCACCGGGTCAAGACGGGTCACTGAGTAAAGCTGGGTCAAGATGGGTCACTGGGTCACCGGGTCAAGCTGGGCCACAGGGTCAAACTGGGTCACCGGGTCAAGCTGGGTCACCGGGTCAAACTGGGTCAAGCTGGGTCGCCGGGTCAAGCTGGGTCACTGGGTCAGTAAACTAACTGGGTCACCGGGTCACTGGGTCACTCTATGCTTGACCCAGTCCAACTCTGATGGTGATACTGAAGAGTCCAAATTATGACTTATCCTTGTCAATCACAAAACAAATATTTTTGGAAATAAAGATACAAAGACGTTATATATGAGACGTTTTTTGGCTGTATTTGTGATCCAGTCGATTGATTTGACGATAATTACAAAGAAAGTAGGTATCGTACTACTCGTAATAAATCTAGAAGCATTTTAAATTGTTAATAAGCAAAGTAAAATAAACCAGCGTGTAAAGCGGATTAGAGATTCCGAGTACAATGTCTTACGGTAGATATTCAAAGTTTCTGCCGCTTATCCATGATTAAGTTAACCGCTTTCGTTTCATTTTTCAGGATGAGTTAAAGCCCTTACTTTTACCCAAATTTATCTAACTTCAGCAACACGATTCGATAAATATGCCAATAATATTTTCGTTTCCTTTAAAACTAGACAAATGCATTAAATAAGCCTGTACAATGTACATCAGTGCTGTTCCGATATCTTTCCGATGCCATCAGTTAGTAATAATTTTGCAATTAGACACAAACTCATCCCTAAAAGCAAGAGCAACAGATGTCCCACGCAAACTACCATCATATGAAATCTGTCAGCAAACTGAAAACCAAACAAGTTAAAAAGTAATCGTAAACGATTTACATAAAGCGCATTTCCACTTGCATTCATTTCCTATTTGTAAGATGCTTTTCTAAATAAGAAAATTGGAACTGCGCATGCGCAAACCTAAATTTTGAAGCTAACGTTAGATTTTCCTTTGTTCCAAGTGGCTATGTATCCAATTTCATTTAAATCCCTCCATAAATAAGAAAGTTGGCACTGCGCATGCGCAAAACCAAATTTTGAAACTGGCGTTAAATTTGCTTTTATTCCAAGTGGCTATGTGTCAAATTTCATTTAAATCCCTCCATAAATAAGAAAGTTGACTGTGAATGTGTGACACTGTGAATTTTGAATCGATTCGACTCAACTTTTGGCATTGCGTATTATATGGCTAAAGCTATGCCCATATTGAATTTCATGCAATTCAGTTCATAACTAACGGAGATGTAAAAGCGATCGGACATTTCTAAATAAAGTTATCGTTCACACGGACAGATAGAGGGACAGACAGACAAAGGAACAGACAGACAGACCAACAGGCAGACGACATACAGCAATGCAAAATTATAAACGATCTCTAGGATCGTTAATAAACGGCAAAAGTGTAAAATTATGAAACATGTAAAAGACGGTTTTTTTGTTTTTTTTACAATAACTTTTTTTGTAAGCGGTACAGAAAAAATTCCTTCCGTGGTGCAAGACTCGACACCATAACGAACCAAATAGCGAAAAAAGTAGAACAATAGCTCTTAACATAAAAAACTAGTAGCGTCTCAAAACGAGCGGACGGACGGACGGACATAGTGGCCACAATAGCGCATTTTTTTTTATTTTTCTGGAAATGCGCTAAAAATTACATTTTCATCCATACTTATGTGCAGCTATGGAGCGGTTGTTGACAACATTGGAGAACGACAATGGCATGCAGTTCGCGACGATATGAATAAAAGGGTGAATTTGAGTCTCGTTAATAGGAGTGATAATTTCTAACGTTTACTATAATTCTCACTCACTACTATTTATAAACAAGTTTTGTCTTGTCTACCAAATCCAAAAATGTTATTTACCTGTTATTGAGTTTAAGGGTTTGTAGAGTATACGCGTTGCATAAAGAGCGGCAATCTCAACTACTAGCGATCGTGATCACAGTAAAAGGGTAAAGGAATCAAACTTTTTAACTGTATTTAACAAGAAACCATTTCAGGAAATCATATATTATCAACATCGAATTAAAGATTAAAGAATCGAGCGGGCCGCAATCCTCTAAGAACGACAAACTAAATAGTAACCGCAAAGGTCCTATAAATAGTGCAATTTACTCTGTATGGCTATAAATAGATGAAAGTCACTGTTTTCTTCAAATGCATTTTGTATTAATAAACGCCTAGGTTTTTTTCCTTAAAATTAGACCGCGGCATTTCAATTAATTCAATTTGTTAATGTAAACAGATGTTACGCTTTAACTGTCTCAATTATTTTATATGGGCTTTTGTTGCATTCGTACCATTAATATTGTTAAAATGTTATTGACACCACTAAAAATAATTTTAAATGCCATTAGTGGGGTGTAGATTGAAATAATAATCGAAAACCTCAATTTAAATTTAATTGAATGTAATATCAATTGACGCAATATGAGTGTGATTTAATGAAATCTTTTCCCGCAGAATATGGGTATGTGCTTTCAGTTACATTCAAACGCTGTAAATTATTATGGAAGAATAGCGTGTTCAAAAGTAATTAATTGCTTTCTAATTGAATGAATTGTTCATTTTGATATACAATTGTAAAGTCGTTATGTTAAATTATTAAACGCAGTCGTAATGTGTTTAATTAAGCTGTCGATTGATTTGGCGCCAATAACGAGAGCTCCTTTAAGTCAATTTAGCCAACTAAAGTTCGTGTATAAAATGCTGTTTACTAGAAATGTATGGTAGGTAACTAATTTTAGATCTTTTTCAACTTATTTATTACGTTTTATGGGTCTGATGGATTCAATATTAAATTGCTAGCTAAGTAATGTTTAATTAGATTTTCGAATATAATCGCTGCTAAAATAGCCTTATGGATGATCTATTGCTATATCACAGTGTTACTCAGTGTTATTAAAATTTATAAACCAAGTACTCAAGTAGTCACTTTACTTCAGGAATGATTTACAATTAATGAATTATTTTTCTGTTAAGAAAACGCTAATTTTTCAAGAACCTCAAAAAAGGATACCTAAAATAAAGATTCTATACGCTATTCCGATGGAATATCATTTATCAATCCTGACTCCAGAACAAATAACGATAATTTTCTTATATATTACTATGTGCAATGCCAAACAGTTATTAAACCACCCATAGGCACCTGTCCAGCTAGCTCAATTAAACACGGGTATTAACCAAATCTTTTATACGAAATGATTATAATTTTTCCAGAGCATGCCCGTCGTCCAGCATTCGGCATTCGCCACAACTAAAAATCTCGGTAAGACTATAATTTTATGATCAACTGCAACATTCCAAATTTGTATTTAAACACCTGGCATAACCGTGGGAAATTTATCATGAGAACTCTTACGTATGTCGTAATTTGGGTTCAATTAAACACAACGTAGAACATTTACAGATGGAACAAATAAGTATTACACACAAGCAATCGATTCAACCAATTCATTAAGGAAATCTTAATTTCTGGTTTCTCTTCAAACGCGAATAAATTTTTCGCCTTTCGATATAGTGGGTTTGTAAGCACAAGCACTGAAACACTGAAAATGGTTGTCGAATCCAAAATTGTCCGCGAACGTGCGTATTTTACAGAGACGGTAAAGTGTATGCAGTTCTCTTTGGTGTCCAAGGCGTCTCTTCCTACCCTACCCCGATGAGGTACTCCGTTGCTATCAGAGCAGCAGTTCCCGATTGTGCAAAAATTCCTTTTTGAGAAGTCTGTAGCGCGTGTTCCTAGGTTGCTTGGTAGCGTGGTACCTAAATCCTCCGAAGCCTACGAGACAAAGACAGCACTCATGAAAGTTGTAGACCCTCAAAGTCTAGGCTTACGATTTAACAAAGTAGTCAAAGTCGGCAAGAACTCCGTAAAACTTGAATAGGAGAAGATCGATCTCTACAAAATTCTTGTGGACCTTCTCGAGAAAGTCGGCCTCGCCTACAAGTCGCAAGATAATACCCTTCCTAGACTTCCCATCTTGGATTCCTCCTCTGATCTCTCTCCGGATCAGGTGCACGTTGAGTGGGCAACCCCGCACGCGCAAAAGCGCGCAACTGTAAGGACGCGTAGCGCCGAATGCTTGCGTTTCCGGACACGGGTTCCTTATGTCAAAATGCTTGTATTTGCACCCTCAATCTAACCTCAAAATATCTACATCGAATTTACTAACACCCTGTATTGCATACCTACTTTTGTCGACCACTAATACTTATTATTGTTACGCTTGTGCTTTATTTCAATAATGATATTATGTACCCATTTCTGAGGGGCACTGCAGCCCATGTATGAATTTCCATCACCCTTATCGCCTTTCATTCACTGTTGCTAGATTGTGTTGCTCCATTCGAACACGGCAACACATATAATTAATATAATTAATATTAAAAGTAGTTCATTAATTATTAGATTAATAATAATTACAATGTTATGGCAGTACAAATCAGGTAGTATTGTGCCGTCACTTTAGTTTACAGGAATAAATTCTTTGATCTCTAAATCTTAATACATTTAAACCACTGCTTGTGTAATGAATCCTAAAGTCATTACAAACCAAAAATTGCAATATACCAAATATAAGCCACTACCAAATACAAACCAAATGTAATCGGTGGAAAGGGTCATGCTCGGTTGTAGAACGCCGCCCTAAGCCTAAGTCAATACAAAATTAGAAACTCAACACCTTACGTCTAATACATGTCTTGATTATCTATAATTAAAACGATTTGGGTAGCATGAACGACTTATAGACATATATTCTGAAGCGATGATTCTGCGAAGTGTATCAGATTAAATACCCGATAGCAAGTTGTTGTTTTTTATGTTTCGCCTACAAAACACTAAAACTGCTATAGAATGAAACCGCACAATAAAGCGGCAGTAGTAGTTATGTTGCGTACTTCAAAGCAGAAAGAGTTTCACTCCAATTTAAAGTACTCATTCTCTTCCATCTCATTTAATCAGATTGTAGTAACTACTATTCAAGTAATTTCAGTTGTAACTTTTATCTGCCTTTATACGTTCCCAGATTTTTGTTAGCAAATTCCTTATACAAAGTGCAATTAGTGAAAGTTTTCAACTTTTGTAGAATACTTGACAAAGTTTAACATCTGTATGTATAAAGGTAAATATGAGAACGGAATTTGGTGTGTAGGAAAAATATTCGAATCAAATACGAATAATTACATTGTGGATTAAAAACAGTTATTTTCACAAAAGGTAGTTATTAAAAGATAGTTTTGAACATTTTTGTTTTTTTTCAATAGTCCTTAAAATAAGGGAGTTATGACGATCTATTGAAAAACACAAGAACGCCAATATCTTCGAACCGGGGCATGAATTCACAAATTGGAACTATAAAAGTGGTTTGTTTTAATGAGTTCTTCGGGCGTAACGATTTAGTATTAACACCCTGTATATGCTATTGATGGTTCGTCTTTGTTAAATTAAATTTAGGCCTGTATTAGATTAATGTTTTATTGCTTTTATTTAAATTAATAAGACATTGTCAGACAAGTTTGCAGATATTTCCTTAGTGTAGTCCTTATTGTTAGAAATTTGTTTGTTAAAGACATTAATTTCTGTATAAAAATTTGGTCTAGATAAGACAATAACTGATAACATTGTGTTTATCCGATAAGACTAGGTGGGAATATAGTGGGTTTACGAAAAATAGTACACTTTTAAAAGGAAATGGGGAAAGGTTTGCGATAATGTGCTTGTTTATAAAAGGTATCATTTGGAAGAAAGGTTGGATGATCTTCCTGGTACGCTCCGTGACGCTTGCAAACGCTCTATTACGCTTGAGGATCTTGAGTTTCTATCTCAGTTTTAAATAAAAAAATTGTGAAAGGTGCGCCGTCGAAACTTTTATAATTTAAAAATTGTTTATGTTGTATCAATACAGTCTAGCGTCAGTCAAATTCGTCATTATAAAATTGAAGGTCGAGCTACATCGAGCTAAGTGCACTGAAGATCATAATCAGCAACAGCAATTAACAAGATTCAGCAAGAAGTTCGCATTCACGTCAAAATCATAATATACGAGTGTTTGAAAAGTAAGTAACATTGTTCACTTTATTAAGCGGCAGAGCAAAGCGATGCAAGCCTTATAGGGGAGTCGATGTTGTCCATATGTCCGTCTATCCGTGAACACGATAACTGTCAAACGCTTGAACCTATTCGGTTCAAACTTTGCACAGTTAACACCACATGTAACAAGCCAATTAAAAATGGGTCAAATCCAATGATCCCGTAGGGTCACACCGAGGGGGTAATACATGAGCAAAATGTTGTACGAAAGACTACCAGTTGCGAAAGACTACCACAGACTACCATAGGACTACCAGTGACTACAAGAGACTACCCCATGATTACCAGAGACTACCATATAAATACCAGTGACTACCACATGAATACCACAGACTACCAATGAATACCAGAGACTACCACATGAATACCAGTGACTACTCAAGACTACCACACAGGTGGCAGCGAGATAAGGAGTTGTACCTGGACTGCGACCGGTGTTGGGTAACATCCTTTAATTCTAGATCTAGATACACCTCCAGATGCATTTAAAATCATGATTTAGATCCAGATCAAAGATCCCCATCTAGATAGACTAGAGATAGTCCTAAAATGATCTAGATCCTTTATAGATCGTTCATAGGTAAATCTGATTTACATCGGTGGATTTGATGCATTATTCGGAAAATGCTTAGGTACTTATCTCATTCTGTGTAACCCCTTCAGGTAACAGCAAGAAAAATTATGCGTAAACTCTTGTGAAAAAGTCCTTCTTTGAAAATTATAATAACCGCCTAAATCTGAATTACTACTTAAGGCAAAGTGGTGTGCGTACCTACATAACAATAACGTGTTTTTCGGATAATTCGGGTAAACCGGCGGCGGCATGCCCATGAATCAGTTGTACAGGGTGAATTGAGGGGTGAGTCAACGATTGCGCGGAGTAACTTAATGCTCTGAAGATAAGATTTTTCCGAGGATTTTTCGATAGAATACTTTTGCATTATGATATGGTTGAATATTCTCCACATCTTAAAAATATTTGGAATTATACAGGGTGCACCCACAAAGTAGGGCGCCCAAATGGTACATTTTTAGCGCATTTTTGAAAAAAATACGCTATTATATTCGTTATGGCTGGCAGGCCGGCTGTCCGCGGGAGATCTCCACAACTACAATAGCTACAGAATTCAAATTTTCACTAAAAGCTTTCTGCTATAGTGTAGATGTGCAGGCACTAGTCTATTTTGAGTTAGATTACTTGTGAGATCGATAATTGAAGAAAATAATTTCGATATGGGTTTCGGAGGTGCTATAATTTTACCGTTAGATAGCGCTACCAGTATAAAAACTTATTATTTACTTTGTGATTTGTTTTACAAAATGAAGACGTACCCTCAATTGAAATTAAATAAAATTAATTATTTAACGCAGCCAAAATTACTCGTGAGATCGATAATTTTAAACTTCGCTAATAAAATACTGACCTGCATTACCAAAAATGCGCTTTAATCATGCATATGCTGATTTACAACTTGTTTTAAATAGAATCCCCTGTATTTGAATGCATTTTTTTTGGACGAGATAGATAAAAATTGTCTTTTTTGCATGTCCACCTCACTATTGTGTAAATTACATATAACTTATTTAAGATTAGAATATAAAACCCAGGAAAACCAAGATATTTCGAAACCTATCAGAGATAGGTATAGGACATTATTATCCAAAGTTTAAGGTTTTTGGAGGACCTAAATGATGACAGAAAAATATACAGGGTGTTCCATTTAAAAAAGTGAGATTTTTTTAATATAAAGTTTTGCAACTTTGGACTTACCAAAAAAACACCTGTAAGTTGTATTTTTAATGTTTCATAGTAGATGTATTTATTTGACTTTTACTTAACCCAAGATAAGATATACAACCTGGAATCAAAATTTAAGTAATAATTTTGACAATATACTGACCCTTGCAAATGCCCAATTTTTCTTAAAAATCGAATTATCTTATAACTACTAGCTTTTCGAGTATTAACCATATAATAAAAAAGACGTACAATTACACGTAGAATTCAAAAATGCAGGAGATTCTATTAAAAAAAATGTACCATTTGGACGCCCTACTTTGTGGGTGCACCCTGCATAATTCAAAATATTTTTAAAATGTGGAGAATATTCAACCATATCATAATGCAAAAGTATTCTATCGAAAAATCTTATCTTCAAGGCTTAATGCCTCCGCGCAATCGTTGACTCACCCTGAACTGTAAATAATTACCTATACTACCCCCTAAGCTAAACTACCCGTTATGCTAATGTAATGACTATTGACTTTCTGCTTAAAACTCTTAAAAGGCTGGTAAATCCCTAAAACTTGAATGGAACATATTTATTCTTTAAACATAGAAACGATTTACTCCGCCAATGTTAAAAACATTTATAACATAAATAAATTAAAATTGATCTTTGGATCTACTCTCGGATCTACTAGTGGAAAATCTATTATAATATAATCTAGATCTAGATACAAGATCATCTTCTAAAAAGGGTCCAGATCTAAGATATATGTGATTATCATGGAAACCTTGGCCTCGACCTTGGCCTGTTTTTAAACACACAAGACAAATCATTATTACTGATTGAATCGCTACCATCTTTAAAACAGAATCGTCACCTTCAATCACCAGCACTGCAACAATCAAATAAATTAATTTAAAAAGTATGCGATTTGATAGACAAAATCATAAAAACTAGTGATGCAACGGAGATCCGGCTACTTCGGCTTAACTTACTGCCTCCGGCTTGAAATGGCAGTAGGATGGCAGTAACAAAAAATGAAAAAAAAAACATTTCAATTTTTTCTTATTTATTAGGAAAAAGCAAGGGAAAAAGGGACTACAATATGCATATTCGTTATTTAATATTCATAACAAACTTTTGGTAAATTGTGGTGGATGAATATTAATTTCTGAGCATTCCTCGGTGTCAACCTGTTTCGCTTATCTTCATAGATGTTTCCCGCTTCGGAGAAAGTTTGCTCGCTATACACGCTACTAGGAGGTGCTGACAGATATCTCGCAACAAGCTTATATAGCTCTGGGAATACATGTTTATGTTCCCTCCAAAATATAATTGGGTCTTCTTCTCTGACTTTTCTGACAGATTGTCACCTCCGGCCGGAGGCAGTAACTTCGGCTCCGGCTTTTCGGCCGAAGCTACTGACTCCGGCCTCCGGCAAAATCATACCTCCGTTGCATCTCTAATAAAAACCATAGTTTATGCCGGAAATACCTACCTACAAGCAAAATGGAAAATAATAAAAAAGTTAGTAAATGCCCATTGGAATACCAAAGACTACCACCAGAAAACCAGCGATTACCACTGACTACCATCGGAATACCAGAGATTACCATTGATTACCACGGGAATGCCAGAGAATACCACTGATTATCTTCGGAATACCAGTGACTACCACAGGAATACCAGAGACTACCACGGGAATACCAGTGACTACCAGTCATGTGTACGAAAGAATACCACACCGACTAACCCCTCGGGTCACACCGAGGTCCTCTGCCGCTTTTTTAGACGCTCTTTATGGGTTTATTTTGGTCTGTGCCCTGTGGTGTTTAATAAACATTGATTTGATATTGATAGATTTAATTTAGAATTGGAGAGAGTTAGGATTTAATTTTAAAGTTAAAATGTTTGTAAATGCTTCTAAATTTAGTCACGTCACGTGTGTTTACGAACCCAGTACATCATTTTTAGGTAGACCATAATTTGTTATTTTAAACAGGACATACAAATGACTTACAAAAGTTATGAGTCATAATTTATTATCTATTTGTAAAGTGGAAAATTAGTGCGATAAAGTTTTCTCCCTATGCGACGTCAGCACTCGGGATACCGTTGCTTATTTTTTCTAATTGTGTAAAATAAAAAAAATTGTGCCAAAATTATAAATTGTGAAAAATCCGTCCGTCGGTCCTGGTGTATGAGCAAAGAAATTGTTGAAAGTTGTTTACCGATTACCGATTGTGAATGGATCTCGAAATCAGCTTCTCAGGTGAAAAAGTGACCAAAAAAAAGTCCTGTGTAGCAGAGAGGTCTTCCTTTTACACCAAAATTGATAAGAACGTGAAGCGGAAATAACTTTCACATTGTTACTTTACCCATAGCCTTATAGCTTTAGTTGATAACTATGGTATTTCAAACATCCAATGCGAATACTTCGAGAAGTACCTAAGTGTCAGAAGCGGGCACTAACGAAAGAAAAGTGCAGAGTGATAAGCAATGCATTTTCAAAAATTTTCCATTACACCCCTTGATCCAAGAATGCTGAAGTGCCTAGGAAAAATAACGTTTTTTTTTGGCAGATAACCTGCACGTTAAGTTTGACGTTTCTGATACATCCCGGGGCTGATTATAATAAATAGTTATTTATGTATTAACTATTAAGGACATAAAAGTGATGTTTAGCTAAAAAACTAGAGGGCCTATAGGCCCGAGAGTATAAACGTCAGTTTAAGCCCGTGGTCTTACAAATAGTTTTCTTCGTCAAAGTAAATAATCGTTTACAAAACAATTTATTAAGTTTGATCAAGTATGCGTGGTTCGAATTTGTTAATGTGATTGACACCATCCAAACGTCAAACGTAATTTTAAATAATTCAATTTATCGTGAATGAGGAAGAAGTTCCAAGAACTATTCGAAAGAAGGCCAATCTTGTGAGTTAGTAGGTATTGACATTTAATAATTGACGTTTCTAATTTTTAATGACCTGCAAATATATTTGTTTGTTTTGCCATTATGTATAAATGAGTTACTATGGAGATACTTAATGCTCTAGAGGGCATAAAGTACACTTTATACCCGCGTATCATAGATATAAAATGTGCTGTACCTGGTGCTATATGTTAGCAAGACAAAATTTATTTGGCATTATACTTTAACAGCACAACGCCACCTTTCGTGTCAAGACTAAAACTACTCTTTGACAGATGCACTTAATTAACCACAATCTCACATCTGTCTACACGAAATATTGAATTTCACTCTCCTTCCAATTTATTTATGTGCTATTTAAGATTTTGAAAAATTTTAACAAACCAGGTACAAAAAGGATTAGAGAATTATCTACGATCAAGTGTAGTTTATGGCAAAGACCGAACCCTTTCAACATTGAAAGGGGGATTCCGTAATTAATGTTATGTATTTCCAAAGTGTCTTAAAAAATCTATTAGCAGGAGCATGAGATTTTTTTTATTTACTCGAAGTTAGTGGCTGATGTTATCGTTTCAGAAAGACTAATGACGGAACATCGGGATTTTAAAGGCTTGGCGAGTTATTGATTTCAAATATGATAAGGTATACCTACTTGAATAAACGATTGGTAAGTGTATGAAAAATGCATTCCAGTACACACTAACCAAATGTGCGGTGTGATACGCGATCCCAAAGTTTTGATTTATTGTTCACGCCACCTCCACTTACAGGCAGTTTGTTTAAATTAAACGTTTGTTTAATCTTGCGTATAATTTGTTACCGGATGCATTTTTAGTTATTAATCATTTCTTCGTGTTTCAGAAGACAATGACGCTCATTCTGTTACTTTGTCACAAATGTTTTTCATTATTCCATTAAAGGAAGAAATAAGAGTAAAACGTACCTAATGCCACTCACAAAAGGACGTATTGTGCAACTCACACGTTGAACGTTTACGCAAGAAAATGATTAAGCATATTGCCCAAAGAGTGTTTACAATAAACACTAATCATTAAATAATTATTATTTAAGATCTTGATCAAAAGCTGTCCTATTATAAATTTACATTTGCAGGTAGGTATATGCAGTTCACCAAACTTATCTATTCACCACCAACTGATTGGCGGGAATGTTACTCGAGGTTTGCTTAGTCACTAAATAAAATTATGCCTATGTCGGCTGATTTTGTTCAACTGTCAAAACTAATTTAATATATTATGTAAACTTATAAACTATTTAAGTACATACTAAATGGAACAAGTGAGTTTACAATGATCGTTTAAAAAAGTGTTAGTGTTAAAGGTCTAATTTTTATACCTTTGTAAAGTTTCGCATTAGTACTTCAGAGAAACTGACCGTCAGCGTGACGCCTAGACTTCCTTCTTCGCGTGATTCAGCTAATTGAAGATGGCTTATCATAAAAATGAGCTGCGCATTTCTCTCTTGAGTTATTTTAATGGTTTATGTGTATTGTAATGCAGTAGTACTATTTAAGGCAAATTAACCAAAATACTTATTGATTCTTTGGACAGTTTGAAGCCGAGGCAGATCCGCACTTACATCAAAAGTAATCCAAGATACACACATAATACCATTACTATACGATGGACGTCCAGCTTTAGATAATTTACGTATTGAATGGTAATACATTTGGTACATGAAATGGATTATAAGTGGTTGTCCATGTGTAAGATCCAGTGGTCGTACCATGTACGATCAGTGTTAACCATTTGGTTGTATACATGCATGACAAACAAGAACGTCCATTCCAATGAATGTACCGTGCCGAGTATCTTCTGGACAGCAACAATTTTTGAAATGACAAATATTTTTTTCCAATACCTACATTGTTTTATTGAATTTAATCCCTAATTTTTGTGCATTAACAGGTAATTTTAATCCCTAGGGACTAAAAAAATTTAATCCCTATTTTTTGTTTTTTTTTGTGAACAATTAATGGAAAAATGGATTTAAATCGGTCGGTATTGGAAAAAATAGTATAAACAACACTGGATTAAACTAGTGTTTGTTCCCTTAAGAATATTAAAGTCCTTGGCAAGCCTCGAGTTTTAAACCATTCTCTCAGGAACAAAAACTCTTTTTTAGTAAATCTGTTGGATTCAGCAACCAAAAGAAACACGCAAAATACATCACAAGTGTCAAGCAAAGGACACTTTTGGGTTTGATTTACTACCTAATCTACTTGGCGATATCTCCAATACTGTGTTCATTTGGTTTATGGGATAATGCTAAAAGGCTGGGAAGGGCGAAAGGATTAAAGGTGTTTATTTATTTTAAGTACGCTAAATATATTGGTTTTAGTACAGTATATTACATGTAGTATATTAAGTAACAAGGGATTAAAAAAATATTTGTTTGAATCAGAAACTGTCAACTTAGCGTAAATAATTTTTACATATGAGTATGGTAAATCAAGGTTTACGTTAACGAGTGAGATGTTTACTGCCGAAGCGTAGCTGAGGCAGGAATTTCGAAACGAGTAACGTTAACTGATTTAACCTACAAATAATGTAAAATATTTTATTTCATACTGCTCTTTTTTTAATTAAAATGCCATACAATTTTTGATTAGAATGTGTACGCGTTCAAATGAAAGCAAAAGTCGATCACTTGATTTGTTTGATCTGACAGTAGTTTGACACATTAATATATAGGTTTAGATGGATGTCAGTTGCGGTTGCTAGGCAAAATTTCCAGTCTGGTAAAATACGACTTACCAGACTCAAATCAGTCTGGGAAAGCGGCGATTACTAGATAATATGAAATAAATAACTATTTCCCACGAAACTGAATCTCTCACATTTCCCTGTCTGTGAAACGGTGGAATATTGTTACTTTCAATATGCACCTGAAATGCAATGTAAAAACCCGTTCCATACGGGCGAAAGCTGCTCAAAACAAATCTTATGGAGTACACGTTCCAGTAACCGCCAACGCCGTTGTGACATCAGGCACCCACCTACACCAGGAAGTTTGTAAATAAAATACACGGGGATAACTTGTTGATTTCTAGAACTTTTGACCGACACCTGAAGCGGATTATACAGGAACAATATTATTGACAGTATTTCAAATATTCACGACATTTTTGTAATTCCTTCTCCAGTATCGATGGTTATTATAAAGAGTATTGAAGCAAACCTAAAAATTTTGTAACCCAGGAGGCAATATCGAAGTTTGACTGGACTGTAAATGTGTAAATTTGGTTGCTGGTTCTGAATTAAGTTCATTCTTTTCTTCTTAAGTTCGAAGTTTAACGTTGTTTTGTATAAGATTGGTTAAATGTTTAAATTTTCTGTAAATCAATCGCTTTGTAATTTGTTTATTTTGATTACTTTAATTAGATTCAAGATGAGCACGTGTTATCGCCGTTAAGAAAACCATAGGTGTCCAATTTATTTGGAAGCTGGCGTTAATCAAACTTAATTTTGATTTTCCGTTAGTTGATCCTTTACGTAAGAGACCATAACGAGAAACGAGGCTTTTTTCGGTGGCGGTCCGACAGTATCAGTGAGCTTTTTAAACGCTGTTTTTTGAGTGCTTGGGCGGTTGGATGGTAAGACGGCGTTCCTCTTTTTGATAGTGAAGTTTGTTTATTGGAGAGAGTTGGTTGATTTAATGTACGACGTCATCAAATCGACTTCGTGAGAGGTTTTAAGCGTGCTATTCGCATCCGAAAAAATAATAGTTTAAGTGTGTTAATCAAGCTTTTCTTCAAGGTTAGACAAGTATTTGCTAAGTAAGATTTTTCTTTACACCATCCGAGGAAGCCACAAATTGAATCATCAAATGCAACAAAACCAGTTCGTGTTATCAAGATCAAGTGCAACAGAAAAGAAGCGAAGTTTTTGAAGCTGACAGCGATTCCTTGTTTAGTTCTTTGTGCGCCATAAAATTGCAGTTAACGATCAGATTATTGCATTATTATAAACTGAAAGTAATTAAGATTTCTTTAATTAATTGTGTATCGCTCGCTTGCGGGCGTGGTATCTGTAAATAAGCTCTGAGAGTCTGCCTTTCTTTCGGATTTGTCAATTTGTGTGTAGGCCGAATAAATGTTTTATTTTCCAATGTACAATTTTTTGTTTAATCGAACCCTAAATTTCCGACTCATGATTAAAGTTCTCATTTAAAATTTGATTTGCATTGCGGATTGAGCACGGAAGTGGCGGTAGCCAAAAGACATTCACTGTAAGAAGAGAATGTGGTGTTTGGAGAGTCAGAAGTAGAATCGTCCATTGGGGTACAATCCACTATCAAGGATTTTTTAATTCTTTATAACTCGTATAAGTTTATCAAAAACAATGTAGGTATCTGGTGTACAATTA
>NW_022171347.1:0-18087 GCF_008802855.1 Photinus pyralis | reverse complement strand
AAGCACTTCGAATAAAGGAAAATCAAACGCCAATTTCAAAATTTGGTTTTGCGCATGCGCAGTGCCAACTTTTTTATTTATGGAGAATTTAAACGAAATTTGATACATAGGCACTTGGGATAAAGGAAAATCAAACGCCAATTTCAAAATTTGGTTTTGCGCATGCGCCGTGCCAACTTTTTTATCTATGGAACTATTTAAGTGAAATTTGATACTTAGGCGCTTGGAACAAAGGAAAATCTTAGTTTATTAGTTAGTTATAGTAAATTAGTTTTAAAATTTAGGTTTGCGCATGCGCAGTTCCAACTTTCTTATTTAGAAAGCATTGAAATGAAATTCTTCTCATAAACTGAAATTGAAGTAGCACGTCAAAAATGGATTGCCCATGTGCAACGCTATCTTTCATATTTGTGGCCGGATTTTTACGATTTTAACAGAAGTTGCATCTTATAAATGGGAAATGACTACAAGTGGAAATGCGCTTTATGTAAATCGTTTACGATTACTTTTTAACTTGTTAAATTGTAACCCTGTCGAGTTTTACCTTATTTTAAAAGTAATTAAGAAAGATTTATGGGGATTACTTTTGCAATAAGGTGAAACTCGACAGTGGTTACAATTTAAACATTTTGGGGTCACACGCTAAAAAACTTTAAACCATCTCAAACGCAGGTTATAGCAACTACTCCAAATCTTACAGGGAAAGAACAAAAAAATCCAGTATAATCAAAATTTTCCCAAAGAGGTGAGCAAAAGAAAAATGAATATTTGAATATGAATGTTCGAATGAACCAGGTGATGGGAATAGGACGTTAACGTTATTTAAAAAGGAAACGCGATCTGTTGCACAAGTTTATAATACCTTCATCATTAGTTCAGTTGCTTCTATAAACCACACTACATTTTTAGAGTGGATTGGCTCTCAATGGAAACTACGACCTAGCAAAATTGACAACAAATGCAAATTCCCGTTGCTGTGGAAGCGTTTAACAATTCTAGAAAACAAGTGCTGTCTCCACCAAAGCAATCCAATTCGATGATACCATTCTGCAACTTTTTATTTATTTATTTATTGTCTCTCTCTTGTTCTGGGCCCTCAACAGACTTACGCCCAATTACAGAGTGGCCCGCATAGTGCTTTTTAGACGTGCCCCTGCAGAAGGTCTCAAGTTGTTCTATACTACTCCGGTATCTACCTTACGAATTAGGGAAACTGCAGGAAAACCTAATTCGAAATTGATCTAAGGAAATTCAAATCTCTGCCACAGATGAAAAATCCTTACCTCAGCACAGTTTCGAACATGTGACCTCCGGTTATGTATCCCAACCTTAGACAAAGAAAGAATATGGACCCATAATTCGCAAGCAAGTGTTACCATCTGCCACATAATGAAATTGGCCAGTGGCATAGCATCCGTAAATGCGAATAGTAGCAGAAGTACCTAAAAAAATTATAAAGCACGTTGAACATACGAATGAAATTCGTGCGTTGCGCTATTTATTAATCAGACACGGGTATAAACGAAACTTCCTCTTTTCTTTTTTCGGGAATGCCTTTCAAACTAATTGTCTCTCCAGCTAAAGATTGTAAGAAAATATGAATCTTCATTGTTTTCTGTTTGATTTTTCACGTAAAAGCTGTTGCCGCACCAAATTTCTCTTTGAATAACGCGGATTGCTAATGACTACGCCTATGGAGTTTATTGAATAATTCCGTCCTTGAAGACGTTTGTTATCAAAATTTGAATGCATGGGATTGGTTCTGTTGTAGGAAATTAAGTCTAGTCGTTCATTAAGCTATGAATTATTTTAACATATTAAAAGAAGAATATTCAAAGAAAAAGCTTTATGATGAAAAATAGGAAAATACGTGGTAACGGCATTAGGCACATTTTCAATATTTACGTCTGAAATGAAATTCCAGGTTCCTCCTTCTCACTCCGACTTTTGCATCCACAATCTGCACAATTCGCCATGATTTCAAGTTGTTTTTTGTGTATTTCCTCTCAATTTAAGCGCAAAAACTCATAAAAAACGATGTTACTTAAATGACATTTGTGCCACATATAAAATGGCCGACTTGTTTCTATATAACGTTGAAATTGCTTAACCTTTCCACTTCTAATTTCTGTTGCGGGCAAAGTGAGTACTCTGTTCCGATATTTAAGAGATTTTGAAGAGAGAATACATTGTAAGCAAGCACATAAGCACTTTAAATGGAACGGTAAGTTGCATAATGATACTCGTATCGCAGTGCATTGATATAATTACCAACTTATTGGGACAAAATAAAATGTTCAAATACAGATAAATAAGGTCCCTTACTGGACACTTTTTTCTTTCCATGATTCGTTTAACGAGATTCCATATGACTCACCCAGAAAGAAAGGGCGAAAAACTTCCAATTTCTCCTTGATCTCACACCTTAAGATAATCATCACTTTGATAACGAAGAAACGCTTGAACGGCGAGGGATTTTGGACTTTGAACAGTGGGGAATGGACTTTGAACGGCGACCGACTTTTCGACTGTGAATGGCAAAACTTGACGCGCACAACCTTATCTGCTTGTGGTAGACCAGTCAGTTCTGTCGCAGTCATTGCGTTGCGACTGTACTGTACAACCAAAACGCGATGTGGTATGGTGAATGTGTGTGATTCTTATGCAGTGCCGTTTTCGCGCAGTGCATGGGGATTCATCTGTATCTATCATAAGTACATTTCCTCTGTTGGTGAAAAATGAAACTATGTCTTAACTGTTTTAATAATATCTTTAAAACTGGCTACTATTGTCACAGTACGTATGCACGATATAATCTCACCTTTAATGTAGTATCTTTCATGCAATGAAGACGTAAAAGTATCACACATTCCGGTGCAAGTTGCGATTCATCGATTCTATTTATAGCTTATATAAATAAATGCAATTTTTTACAGTTTGCACAATGACTAAGGTACACTGTACACCGTCTCGTTTCTTTTTTACTTTAACTTCTAACTATAAAATTATTAAAGTCTCCGTAGCTCAACCGGTTACGCGTTAGCTTTCTATATCAGGCATCGTGGGTTCGAATCCCAAAGCCAATAAATCAAATTTCCTTCAGCAATCACCGATGGTACAAGGTGGCGGGTCCAAAATAGCATCCAAGATGGCGGATCAGCTGCTAAAATATGATTTCGCTCTTTGAACCAACTGCCCAAATTTGACCTTGCACCCCAAACCAACTGCCGTAATTTGGCTCTGGCCAACTGCTGAAGTATTTTCCCACAGTCCAAAACATTTTCCCAGGCGCAATAAAAATTTTAATATTAGTAAAAGACGGTTTAATTTACAACATACTAAAATTGGAGAGGTTTTATCCAGTGGTTTTGGTTTTAATCGACTTTTTATAATAATAATAATAATAATAATAATATTTTAATGCTATCGTGCAAAGCACTTACATGCGTCAAAAAACATATAGAACAATATACATAAGAAAACAAACGTATCAACAATTACATGACTAACTAAATACAGTTAACATTTCTAACGGACTGAACAAATTCTTCAAAAGAATAGAATACATTACGGGACAAATAGTTTTTTAAAGACACCTTAAGTTCCTTGACTCTAAGATTTCTAACATTTAAAGGGAGACAGTTGTAAAGAGACTGGCCCTGAAACAAAGTTCCATTTTGCGTAACTGACAATCTGCAGAATTTTGTATTCAGATTTAGTTTGTGTCTTGTGTTATAGTCATGTTTATCTGATTGCTGATTAAACATAGATATATTATTCTTAATATACAAAACTGCTTCCAATATAAATAATGAAGGAAACGTCAATATTCCAAGGTTTTTGAAAGCCTTGTGACAATCATCACGATAACCAAGCCCGGCGATGACTCGAACAGCTTTTCGTTGTAATTTAAACACCTTATGCCAAGAGCAGCAATGTCCCCAGGTCAATATTGCATAGCACAAGGTACTTTGTACTAATGCAAAATATGCTGCTTTAACAATATTACTAGAGACGTTGCTAACAAGTCGACGTAAGAGAAATATTAATTTACATAGTTTCTTAGCAACCAACTCACACTGAGGACCGAAACTTAAACGTGAATCAATAACACATCCTAAGAATTTAACATGCGGTACAGTAACGTAAGTACCTGAGTCCGATTTTTTTAAAGTAAAATTCATGAGGGCTGTTTTTGTAGTGTTCACTGACAATTTGTTTGCTAGGCACCAATCCTTAACTAAATTTAAACTATCATTAGATTTAGCAAAAGCTAACCTAGCATCACTCTCGCTGGAAATAAGCGTCGCGTCATCAGCATATAAGATGCAGGTTACATTAGATGGAAGACACAGAGGTAAATCGTTAACATATATAAGAAACAGCAAGGGACCAAGAATGGACCCCTGCGGTACTCCTCTTCTTAACGGTAAAACATCCGAACGTTGATTGTTAAAAGATACACACTGAAAACGATTACTTAAATAAGACATTAACAAGTTGGCGCTTTAAAGATGACCGTAGCGCGGAAAGCCATAAAAAGGATACTTTAATAGGTGATGCGGTGAAATGATCGTGAAATTTTATTCCAGGTAATCTCTCTTAGGGCCAGCCAGCGCATAGATATTTGCACACGCCTTAATTTAATAACACGCGCATTGAAATCGACCTAATGGGTATTTTATTATGAAGCCTCAAATTTTTTACGCCGACGGTAATAGCATCGTAATCTTCGACAAAGGATTAATCCCATGATTTATCCAATTGTGGAAAAAACTAGGTAGTCAACTGAGTTGGGAGAAAAATTGCATGGTTTATGTGCACAAAATATGCTTTTTCTGGACTCGTACCAGAAAACCTATTTTTCATCGACATATAATGTAGGTACCTATTTATAGATTTGGCACAATTCACGTACCTATCTCTAATTTTAAACAACAGTCGCTTGAAAGTAACAAATTAGTGTTTTAGTAACGTAAAATATTGGCATTGCCGATAAAAAAGGCTTTAATGGATATAAAAAAAACTACGTGATGTAAGAGACATCGACATTTGAAGAGTCGATACGTCAACGTTTTAACCTCTACATTATACTAGTTGGAAAGGAGACGCTATAAAGGATTCGATCAAAACTGGGGGAGGTAATTGAGAATCCGATGCTTAATAATTGCTTGGTACCTCGGAAACTATCGATTATTCACGTTCCGATGCCGTTATCAATAAACAAAGTAAACAAGCATGGTCATTAGCCAAGGCGTTTCAATTTAAGCGGTGTTTGTATTGATTTTCCAAAGTGTCTGAAGAAAATAGGACATCAAAACAGGAAGTGATAAATGTTTATGGCACCTATATATTTTTCGGGTTATGTTTAACCTCTTGAATAAAATGGTCATAACGTGCAGCTTCAGTTAGGTGATTGTAGGTACCACCTCCTAACTTTAATCTGTTTCGTGATCTACCTTTTTGTAATTAGACGGATCAGTACAATGTACCCCGGTGTTACATTAGTCGCTGAAAGGGTTTCGAAATCCTTTCCGACTAACCTCCCTATAATCCAAATTAAATCCTCGTTATTAGTAGGTCTTTAGTCCTCAAATCCTGTTGTGTAATTCGTCTAAGAATATTATAAGACACACCATTTCGATTTATATTGCAATGAAGGACAGGGAGTAGAAGATATCGATCCATAAGTTTCACTATTCTATAGTTTAAGTCGCGTGTGCTATTTAAAGGATTAATTTATGGTCTAAGTGTATTTAAATCAATGAAACCCTCTCCGAAAGATATGCTACAACCCGCCCATCTTATGTACGCATCAGACACATTGTGTTTTGATAGATTCAATTCACTAGTAGAGAAATGTTCATGACTTAAAACAAATGGGTAACGTGACAACAAAAACACGAATCTCCAAGGGAATTGTCTGCCTATCAGATTATGGTCTATTCTTACGTATCTTGATTGGTTAACTAAAGAGAAATAAGGCATGAATACCATCAGAACTTGCATTAGGCATTCTAAAACAGTTTAAAATGAATCGATTAAATGTCGCTATCGCTATCTATCACGCAAATAATGCCAGTTACATCACACCTAATTGTGAAATCAATACACTTTTCTTAAAGCAATGATCTTGTAAACTTTTATGCACAATTGCCCGAAATTAAGTATTGAGAGTGGGTTGATGAGAAGGGTCAGAGAAAAATAAGGCCGCTCCTGAATCCCAAATCCGCATTATTCAAAGCAAGCAAACAAACTAGATTCGCCACCCTTAATTACACGATTTATGGACCTTTTTTTTAATAAAATTTGAGGGGAGTAACTTAAATTTAATTTGAATTTTTAGCCACTTTTTAACAAGAGTATCAATCTTAAAGAGCCGACCAATTTTCTTCTTCTGGAAACGTTCTAAATTATAATAAATGATCCCAGGAAAAACTTTCTTTGACGTAATAAATCTCTACTTGAGAAATGATTCTGTGGACTTTAGAAACCATTATTTATACATACCAGTAATTAGGTTTTTTCTAGTTATGTAGGGTTTCGTTTGCGAAGTGTGAATGTTAGACATACAAAAACGGCGAAACTTGACTTCCAAGAATTTTGCTTTTCCTAGTATAAAGTCATTCGAGTTATTGATACCTTTTAAGTGTTAATTGCAGTTCTCCGTATACGATTAGCCTCGTGTCCAACGTTAGCATTGCAATTCGCAATTTATTTTGTGCAGCGCGATCATTGTCCCTTTTGTTTGTTCGTTGTGTTTTTGTATGTTTACAGATTTGCAGTACGCGCTCTTCTTGAGCTCAACAAGACCGTTGCGACATGTAGTTCAAAAGGTTAATTTTGTCATTTTGATCGACTTCCCCTACTGTAACGTTTGATTACATATTGGTTTTCGATACCATCAAAATGTAATTATTACATTTGCTTAAGATTCACTTAACGATTATAGCTGCTCCGTTGTCCGATATTATGATACTTGCAATAGTGCTTATTGATTGAAATGAAACTCTACTTAAAAAGCATATTCCCACCACCCGCAGCCACGGAATTTGTGGAATAGAATGAATACCATAATCGACATATCGAATTTTTCGAGATCATTTAATCATAATATCGACTTAAATCGTTATTTTTTGTTATTTGCAACATTTTCAATTAACTACATACTAAATTAGATCACTGACTAGTAGGCGGGGGACACTTTGTAACCCGAAGGCACAATCTGCAAATGAGTATAACTTTTGTATTAAAAGTGATTTTAAAAAACTGCTCGATGATTTTGTTCCTTAACTCATCGTGTACACAACAAATTTCGGGGTATTCTCTCCCCATTTTCGTTGTCCGGCCAAGAATTGTGGTACCTAGAACTTTTTCCTCGAATTTTCAAAAACTAATTCCAGATTCGTGATTTTCATGTTCGAAAACACACGATACCAAATTTCGTCGAAATGAGAATTTTTTTTGAACCCCCAAGTAGGGATGCGCACTTTCGTGGTAGGAATTTTGAATTTTTTTTCAAAGTCGGATAGGGCACGCCCACCCCTACTTTGCCTGAGTTTACCGTGTACTTATTAATTTTGATACCTTTGGCCAAAGTGAACGTAACACAACATTCTATGTGCATCGCGGTTCACTAACACTTCTATTTATTTGGTGTGTTATTATATGTGCTACAAATTTGAAGAACGCGCCCTTCTGAGCTTAAAAGGTTACGACCCGAACTTCAAAGGTAAATTTTGTTATTTTCGTCGATTCCCTGATTTAACGTTTGATTACATATTGCTATTTGATACAATCGAATTGTAATATTACTTTTTACTAACAATTAGTTAAAATTTAAATATCGACATTGCAGATCTAGTGCTATTTATTAAGAAGTAGATATAGGGATTGATGTGTATTCTTTTTCCCTATGTCTACATTTAAATGACAAAATCTCTTTTGAAGGGCGCCTAATTTTATGCAACCCAAAATAACTTCTTAACCCAAATAAAGATCTGACTTTCATATTAAATAATTTGAATAGTGTTGCTTTGGCTTCCGTAGTTTTACTTTCCTTCGTGTGCGATGAATTCAGATGAAGAAAAAGTTGATATTGGCAATTGGTGTAATACCGGCAACAGTTTAATGGCCGTTTGCACCGATAAATTTAAGCGGAACTTAGCTCAAGCGTGGCTTAAAATCCATGGCAACCATTGTCTCAATAATCGTTGCCATGGATTCTAAGCTACGCTTAAGCTAAGCTCCGATTAAATTTGTCGGTGCAAACGGCCATAAGGAGCGTAAGAAATTTATTTTCTGTTAATCCAGAGCAACAACATTCAAATTAATTAATATGACAGACAGATGTTTATTTGTTTTAAAAAGTTGTTTTAGATGCATAGAATTAGACGCCCTTCAGCAGAGACCTTGTCTTTTAAAAGTAAACATAGGGAAAAACTACACACAAATCTCTATGTCTGTCACTGTATATATCTATTAGTCATTTTCTCGTAGATGTCGCACTCTGATATTTCGCGTACCGCGATAGATACATGCGCCAAATCATTTGCGTCCTACCATGCCGATGTGTTGCGGGAGAAAATCTAGTATTTATAATATTATATCATTTATATTTGTAACTACTTGATTTATAATACCGATGGTCCTTTATTTCTCGAAGCATGAAAATGTTTGCTATTTACACTGTTAAAGGGCATCTCTTCATTTAACTTTTTGGACTTAATTCAAACTTTTAGATTTAGAACTGGAAAAATGTTTTGGATCTGAAATCCGTGAACAGAGAGCAAAAAATCGTAAGATTTCAAAATCTCTGACCCTCACATATCATATGAAAATTACTCTTTCCAAGTAAATCACATTCTTAGGTAGGCAAATGTAGTGCGTTTGCGGCGTTTAATTTCCATGGAACATTGTTTTTTAATGGGTTCCGGAAGCCTCTCGATCCGAAATGTCTGGGATTAACACCAGCCTAGCAGAGTGTTTGGGAAATGCTTTTTTCCCGTACCCCGTCTCCGTTTTTCCTCGTCCCGTGGGGACCTCAACAAGTTCTGTGGAAGTACACCTTAACTCCTTCAAAGAAACCCACGATCTAAATGGCAAGCCCATTTCGACTGTGAAACATAAAACATAAAATCCTGTTTTATAATGTTCTTGTGGGAATTTCGTAAAGTTACTTAATAATTTCGTGATCATACGTCCAATCGTTCTCCAAAGTTTCATCCCAATCGGATGAGAATTTGAAAAAATCAACTTTTTAAGATTTAAAGTTATTAAAATTAACCATTAGTTTCAAAAACCATGTACACGGGCGATCAAAATTTAAACCATTCTCAGGCAGCATAAAACAGTATTTTTGATTTTGGAAGACTCTTTGAAATCAAGTCAACGGAGTCCCCGGGTCCAGTTGAAAAGCAAACGAATTAGCTTGGAGCACGAATAAAATCAATAGCAGAATGAAAAGCAACTTCCGCAATTTATTTTGACGTTTATTGTCATGGAAATAATGTCATGGCTTCGGGTTTATCACGTATAAATATAAATTCGCGTGGGTAATATTATGCTTAAAGTGTCTTTTGATTCATTGAATAGTCCTTCGAATACCATTCGTAGTCGAAATATTTCTCAATTATTTTTGAGGTGCTGTTCTACTCATGCTAGTTACGCTTTTTAGCGCATTTTTGCAAAAAAATTTTTTTGTAAAAAGTAGCTTTTAATCTCACTTTGGCTGGCTGGCTGGCTGGCTGGCTGGCTGGCTGGCTGGCTGGCTGGCTGGCTGGTCGGCTGGCTGGCTGGCTGGCTGGCAGTAAATGCGCGCCCGTAGAAATACGCTTGTAAAAAGACAAGGAGTGTACATGTAACTATCGGGGCCGTGTAATTAAGAACGTTAGGGATGGGGCTACAAGATTTGGAGTCGACGACATCGGGACGCCATCCCCGAGCGTATTATACTAACCTGGAGATTTTTCAGTTTTTATCTATCTTCTTCTACAGTTTTTCTCCGATTGTTTTCAAATTGGTGTCGTCGGGAAGATCTTGTCAACGCGCACAACTCCTGCGTGGCGCAATTTTGTTTTTTTTTCCTATGGGCGAAATAAACCACCTTTTGCGCGGCGCGCTTCGAGGGGTAGTCGACTTTGGGCGCCCAAAAGTTTCTTACAGCGCGAATCGCGGTCTCTCTTTCTCGTGTCACTAATAGAAGGTCGAGCTATGTGAAGTACACAAAAGTTGAATACGATTTTATGCCGGGATTTTAGCGAAATCTACCAAAATGTGAATTACGAATGAACGGGACGTCGGAACTGTGTATCGACAAAGGGAATGTGGTAACCCCCGACGAGATCTTACTGATGGTGGAGTCGAAACTTCAAATCCGAATTATTGCGGGTGATCAGAAGTGGGTGTCGACAAAGGGAATATAGTAACCCCCAAAGGATTTTAATGATGGTGGAGTCAAAACTTCAAACGCGAATTGCGAGTGCACGGTAAGTGAGAAAATGGTACCGACAAAGTGAACGTGGTAGCTTTCGGCAAGATCTTATTGATGGTGGAGTCAATATTGGCTAATAAAACACTGATCTGCCACACAAAAATGCGCTGAAGTCCCTTCGATCTCACACGAGGACTTTGATCATTTTTAATACCACTCACGCAAGCGCTCGTGGGGTTAATCAGCGTAACTAGCATTCTTGACAGCACCTCAAAAATTATCGACAATACTTCCACTACTCATGGTATTATATATGACAATTCAACTCATGTATAAAAAATCACATAAGCCGCAGTGTAATTGTCACTTTGACAGCGGCAAAAGTTACCTGCAACTTTTCCAGCGACAAATTCACTAGTGGTTTTTTCACTTATTCATTTTCGAACCAATTATCGCATTATCCTTTCCCATATGACTAGTTTGACGTCTGTCAATAATTGATTAGTTGGTGAATTTCTTGTTCGTTAAATTGTCCTGCCGAATTACACTCGAGGTTTGTATTTAAACCGAGTAAATTTGGGTTGTGGCAATTTTAAATCTGTTTCCTTTTAGCAATTGGACTCGAAAAACTGTCAACCTAAAAATGCTCCACCTGCGGTGTCGCATTTTTATTAGTTGACAGTTTTTCTCGTGTAATTGCCAGGCAACAGATTTTTTTTACCTAAACAACCCAAATTTACTCGGTAAAATACAAACCTCTTGTGCAATTATAAGTGACAATTCAACTCATGTATAAAAAATCGCATAAGCCGCAGTGTAATTGTCACTTATACAGAGGCAAAAGTTACCTGCAACTTTTCCAGCGACAAATGCACTAGTGGTTTTTTCACTTATTCATTTTGGAACAATTATCGCATTATCCTTTCCCATATGATTAGATTGACGTCTGTCAATAATTGACTAGTTTGGTGAATTTCTTGTTCGTTAAATTGTCCTGCCGAATTACACTCGAGGTTTGTATTTAAACCGAGTAAATTTGGGTTGTGGCAATTCAAATCTGTTTCCTTTTAGCAATTGAACTCGAAAAACTGTCAACCTAAAAATGCTCCACCTGCGGTGTCGCATTTTTATAAGTTGACAGTTTTTCTCGTCTAATTGCTAGGCAACAGATTTTCATTACCTAAACAACCCAAATTTACTCGGTAAAATACAAACCTCTTGTGCAATTATAAGTGAAAATACTTGACAAATAACTGAATCGTCTTGTGCCATTTTTGAAATTATTTTCCAATATAATGATCGAATCAGCTTGTCCTATGGACACCCTTAATTTTTAGATCCTGGAAAAAGATAATAATGCTACCAAAGATTATCTACCTGTATGATTCAACTGGGTAATAACTAGGTACCTAATGGGTAACAACTACCTATGAAGAAACAGATTAAATTTGTGGCATCTGTGCATGGAATCTAATAATTATGTTTCATAATCCATAAATTAGTCTCTTGAAATTGCGCATTAAAAGAACGGCTGCAATGCAGATTAGGAACTCCTTTTGCTCGAATAGCAACCGCGACTATGAAGGTTTCAATTCGTGATTTCCCAAACATTTAATTTAAATTGCATTCACGATTCGCTATTTCCCTACAACAAAAGGATTTTGAAGTCGTAAAAAAGTTTAAATTCTCGCATTACAACAGTATATATCTCACCCGCGTGTTCGTTTTTCGAACTGGTTTCCACGTAGCATACGACACTGACGAATGAGCAAATAGAAACGACTCATTCATCTTTTGTCATTTTGTTTTATGCGTTTTAAGTAAATAAACCATATATTTCCTTTCTTATTTGACTAAGCGCAATACGACTCAATTTAAATATTTTCTTTTTATCTTGGATATCTTTTCATGATTACAAAACGAAATTATTTTAGTTATAGGAAACAATATGCGTACCTACTACACAAGTAAATTCAAAAATCAGTTTAAATAGTAGGTATATTATTATACGAGCATATAAAGAGTGCATATAGACACGAGGTGAAGCATGCAACAATAATTTTTCCGAGTGCCATAATCGCCTTTATATGCAAGTAAAATAGCCTATTTTATCTACGACTATTTAATTAAATATAAAATACGGGACCTGAATGAGTTTGACATGTGGCGCGGCAGCACAATGTGAATGTATGTCTATGGTTTCTGTCCGTGGACGGCTTGACGCTACTTAACCTCAAATCTAATTCAATGTATCGCAATGTACACTAAGCGGCGAACTAAATATGAAATTTATCTTATTAAGTCCCTAGAAGTCATTAATTCAACACGTAATTACCTTCAGGTAAGATTATGTTAATGTAAATGGTTGTCATTCATTTTTCATTGTTTTAGATTGTTACATAACCTATGGAGATAAGGTGGTTATTTTAATTTATTTTGATGTACAATTTGTATGGTACAACTATTGTGTAAATCTGATTCCGATGTATCAATTATGGCTGCAGAAATTGTTACACAGCGTTCAAATGGAATACAATATTTTGTTTCGCATACATAATCTAATTTTTCAAAGACTTCGTTACGCTTCTCCGACCTGCATCCAACAACTTTCTTCCTCTTTAAGAAACGAAGTTTAAGTGATGATGAAAGCATAGTTTTATAGCAAATTTAAGGGCAAGAGGTGTTTTATTAGTTAACGTACATATTATAGCCATCGATTTAAGCAATTTGGTCAATGCCTATATGTAACACCGGTTACGAATTATCAATCCTTAATATAAATCATGCAAAACGGTAATTATTTATATTAGTGCTACGACAATTTGTAAGCTTTAGTGTCAACGAGTTTACAATATGTTATTTTTTAGTATCATGACACAATTTCGACAACAATACTACATATTTTGTACGAAACATATTTCTCCTCGTAAAAGGTCGAAACTTATAGATTATACCTAACAATAATCTTCGATTTGGGGCTTCCGGTAATCCATTATGCTACAAATAATTCCTTGTAAATATGAGTTTTTATATACCTATAACTCTTGCCAGGAAAGATTGCCGGTCACAGCACACCTTGTGTCGATCTACAGACTACAATCTATGTTTCTCTTAAGATGCGACGACTTCCTGAATAGGATCGTGTCATTTTTGACCGAAAAGTCTTTTTGTTCAACATTGTCATGATACTATCCCGGAAGTCGCCCACATCTTTAGAAAAACATAGATTGTAGATCGGGATCAAGTGTTCTGTGACCGGCAATCTTTTCTGGCGAGAGGTAACTTACCTATTTCTCTTACCATCAAGGGTATCAAGACTCTTTACTTAAGTACAGGGAGATCAATAATCATATGCTGCGCCGCTCTTATAAAATATCACATTAGTAATCATTTGCTGCAACCAGGTATATGTGTACCAATACAAAACATAACCTATAATTTTACAAACCAAAACCATGATTTGTGATTCTTATTCGAATACTTTCGTCCCTTTCAAAACGGCTTTTTTCAAGACTACCAGTTTCTTTCGAATATTTACAAGGTGGATAAATTACTTGTAAATTACAAACAAACGTTTTTTTAGTTGTAGCGTGTAATAGGCAATAGGTTTACTCCGACAAGCCTTTTACTTTAGAAGAGAATAAGATGCGTTTGCTGTCCTGTTTCCGTAATGGGACTAAAGACGAAAGTGGAGTTTGGAAGTACTCGATACGTTTGTGTATACAGGAGTTTCGATAAACGATTGTCAACCATGACGAGGATTACAACAATATACGCCGAAATGCTCATCGTCTACTTGAGCGGTTTAACATACCGGAAGTCTTGCTTCTGGGAAGTCACTTGGCCGCTTAGTGATTGCTAATAAGGAGGTTGTAAAAGACGTTTTTGCTCGTCTTGAGCAAAGTCGGAAAAAGCAGCTGCGACAATTTGTCCCACTCATACGGAACGTGTGACGCTATTGCCTGGAGAAAATTGTACGTCTATCCTTTAAAGTAACCGTGTTACAAGAACTCATCGTCCAGACTTGCAAAGCCGTCTAAATTATTGCATGCAACTTTACGAGATGGCAACGTATTCGAAATCGTTTACACACCATTGTCGAATTCCGAGCAGGTATAGAAGCTGCCGTTTGAAACATTACGCAACAGCACTTGCATGCCGGCTTCGAAAACATGAAGAAAAGAGTGAATCCCTGTCTTAATAATGGTGGCGAGTTATAGTGTGCATGTAATTTACCCAATTACTTCGATATTAACGAGTTGTAAAAGAAATAAAATCGTTTCAATTTTTGTAGTAATTCGTTATTCGTGTAGTTCCACATAATTTGGAAACTTACAAGATCGTTGATTTAGGTTAAATATGGTTAAACGTCAAAAGTTTACTTTAAGGTTATGTTTTAGTATTGGTGCACCAGGCCTGTTGCGGCAAATGATTACTAACGTCATAATTTATTGAAGCGGCGCAGCAACTCAATATTGATCGCACTGTACATGTTACTGCAGGTTATATGTTGATTATTAAAGATTGATCGATTGTCGTAACTACGTGTGTCGTGTAGTTTAGGTCTCCCTCAATTTTTGTAATATTCCATGTAACGTTATGAATAGTCATTGTTACGTTCACGTTTTACTGTATTCCAGCTATGTTTTTACCAAATGAGTAAACGCTACCTTTGTAACGCTTTTGTGTTTTCTCGTAATTCAAGGATATAGTATAAGCATGAAAACTGAGTACAATAGTAAACACGACGTTAAAAGGCCTCCGTAGTGAAACACAATCTATTTAATGACAAACTTTACAAGTTTTTAATTGTAGCTTGAGGGCAAATGCTTTATGGCTGTAAGAATATAATTTGCAAAACGGCACGTATAAAAAGGTCGGAGGAGATTCGTCTTTTCCCGACACTAAATGTCCAGGGAAGCAAGACAAAATGTAATAATGAGTTAGGCGTCAACCTAAGGTGTGCCGTCATCTGCTAGATTTTGAACGGAAAATATTTCGTTTCTGATTAACCCACATTTTGAGTATGCGGTCAGTTTTCCGTTCACAAAGCAACGAAGTTGTTAACTGAGGGAATTTCACTCTGAGCCATTAAAATGGAAATGTCGCCAAAAGAGATACAAAATTACACAACTCTCTTATCCATACAAATTACTACACGGAAGCGCCTTCAATCCCTATGATTTGACACAAATCGACTTTTACGTTCCACCATATTTTATCTGTGCACGTGTCTCCTTTTCTATACTCTTCACGCGTACAACTTGACTTGTTTTCCTAACTATTGTGGATATGCAGTGCCTTTATAAATTCTATATATGCTTCATTTCATGTTACTGTCTTTCGTGTCAGCATCCATGGCGCAACACGCACATTTTATTTTCATAGCCTATACAATCATTGTTTATTATTCAGTGCTACAATCTTCCATCCCCTTGCATATGACTAAACTGTTTATTCCAAATGGGGTTATATTTCATTTTCTAAAAAAACACCAGCCCATCCATAAGCATGCCAGATAAAGGAAATGACAGTTGGTTATCATAGATATCATTGAAATAAAAGACTGAGGTAGGAGGGTTACATACATATAACCAAAGAGTAAGAGTACTCTTTGGTTCTATACTACTCCGGTATATTATATTTACCTGACGAATTAGGAAAACTGCAGGAAAACAATTCGGAGTTTATTAGAAACACATGAAGGCTTATGAACTCGTTCACAATTATCCGTATTACTTTGCTCCGGGTAGGAAATTTATATGCAATTTACTGCAGTCGTTCAGTTGATTTAAGCAATTAATTCACGATTCATATAAAATAGAATTTTAACTCTTGCCGAAAGCAGATTCTGGTAAACTATTATCTTAAAGTGTCTCTAGATAACAGTCACCCGAACCATCACTTGCTTACAAATGAGATCACAAATGCTCGTCTAAATAGATGTAGAACGATAGGAGAAAGAGCTATAGAAGAACTGAGACACTTAGAACTCCATGAAGCAAATTTTGCAGATTTGTCTAAAATAGTTCGAGGCAGGCTTGTAAAAGCTCAAATAAATGAGCGTTGGAGTGACCAGTGGAGGGCATCTGACACATTTTTGAGGAGGGTCAAGCCGAGCCTAGGACCACTGTTTCTTGTTAATGCGAATCGTTCCGCTTTGATAAAACTATATAGACTCCGGCTTGGCCATACTGCCTTGACACATGGTTTTTTGTTGGCCGGTGAAGATCGTCCTCATTGCGTAAGGTGTGATGTAAACCTAACACCGGAGCATATAGTTTGTGTTTGTCCAGAATACCAAGATGCGCGTAACCTCTATCAAATAAGTGACATATAGGAAGGGAATTTTAGCTCTGTACATAAATGCTCAGAAGTACTGCGATTTCTAAGCACCATAAATGTGATAAGTAAACTGTGATAAAATGTTTGTAATATGTCCTATGACTGTACGTTTGAGCTGAAAATCTGTGATATATATGTAATGCATACTAGCATCTTAAAACTGTGATATCTTAGCTGCTATAAGTAGGAAATAGATCGGCAAATGGTCTTAGGCCGGATGTCCACCGCATCGGAACGACCAAGATCGGTGCGATTTGAATCGCTCGATAAAGATCGCGCGCGTGTGCTCCTATTGAAGCCTGTCCACAGGCTCGATTTTTGTCGGGACCGATCGAAATCGCAACCGACTATTTTCGCCCGACCCGACGTTCTTGAACGATCATTTGTCGGCAGTCATGTGTCATAATAATCAAAAGTGGTGGTAATCTTTTTTCTACCGTCACACATCTTCTGTAATTGGTGTCCCTTTTGGCAATTAATGGTCGAGCAATGTCAGCCAAAGGAAAAAAACTACTCTTGGACATACGATACATACATTTAAATTTGTGTTCATGATTCGCAAGTTCATGGGCACAAATGAAAGCACCTCTGTTTCTTTTATTAGTTATGTACGGAAGAACCCAATAACTGTGGTGGTGAATTATCTTTTGCCTGTGGTGCAAAAGCATGACAACTGCTTCACTTGACATTTTATTTAATGTCAACTGTCAACCCGATAAAAATCGTTCGAAAGGCGATCTTCCTATGGACATGAATTGCCAATTTTAGTCGGCCCGATCAATCTGGATACGACTACAGTTGAACCGATCTTCGTCGCCCCGATTCGGTGAACATCCGGCCTTAGAAGCCGAAGCCTCAGGTGGGGTTTTAGCGAGGGTTTTAGTGGGTATGCCCAAATAATGGAAGAGTCCCACACTACTCCAGACCTCCATCTGGAGTGTGCGTAATGCATTTCCCCCCCCCCAAAAAAAAAAGGTTGTAAATTTTTTAAGAATTAAAAAAATGTGCTATTTAATTGTTTGCGTTTTGTCCGTCCGTCCGGGCCCACTTCTGCCATTTCGAACTACTTCTAGGGGAATGGTCCTAGAGTCCTGGAATTTATATACCTATACCTTGAAGGTGTACCAGACGGCCATCAAATTTCGCTATCTAAAAGGGGGGCCCCCCATGAATTATTTCCTGAGATGCGGTTTTTGAATGTAAATCGTGCATAACTTTTACATACGACAACCAATTGGTCTCAGATTTTGCATACGCATGCCTTTAGTGGTACCAAGTGAAACTTTAGAAAATGGGGGGGGGGGGGGGGG
>NW_022171346.1:0-757 GCF_008802855.1 Photinus pyralis | reverse complement strand
TTAAAACAGTAGTAGAATTAATTATTTTGCTAAATGTAATAGTTGAGAATTATATATTTGGAGTTTAATGTTTGGTTTAATGTCACCGCAAAATATATGTACACTACTTTCAAAATAATTCAAATTGGCCAATAGAAAGCCTTTAGAACGACGCGGTACACTGATCAGGCGTACCCCTGCTTTTTTTAGCCGCTTTGACCACTGCCACAACATTTTTCATTAATGGAGAGAGACTCTTAGATTGTTTCAATTCTAATAATATTAGTATTTGCCTCTGTTGTTTTATATCGAAATGTAATTAAGTATAGGTACACATTATCTATTCATGTTAGGTAAGCTTGTTTTGTAGAATTCTATATTTGGAGCATATTCACTGATTCATTTCACTAATTCCTGAAATTATTACCTATATTTTGCTCTTCACATTAACTATTTTAGTTTTGCATATTTTCATCTTTATGTCTTTCTAGTATTTGGATACGAATGGCAATTTGTAATGTCTTAATTTATTTAATCCTACGATATATTATGTATAGGTACAATTTTATTTATTGGAAAGGTAGAGCAAAAGTGAAGTGGGCCCAAACAAAAAAACATTTATATTTAAAAAACGGTTTGGCGCCTAACGTTGAATTGTGAAGCACCAACAGGCACTGACCAAGCACTAACAATTTACAAAATTTGATGCAAATTGGAGTAATTGTCCGGGAAAGCGTGAAGTTAGCTCAAACAAATAAAAAAGTATTCTGAGAAAACG
>NW_022171345.1:0-4121 GCF_008802855.1 Photinus pyralis | reverse complement strand
GGCGGGGCATAAGCACTGCGCGCGTAGATCGGCGCAAACCGCTCCCGCCAAGAGAGTTGTGCAGCTGGATAGTAAGTAAGCTGTGGTCGAAGCTCATTGACCCCAAAGCGAAAATGAAATGTTTTAACACGATTGGAGAGTGTGATTGTGAGTAACTGAAATTTTAATTTTAATTTCACTTTATCTGAATAGACGAAAGAAGTGTTGGATAATTGAATACGCTCTCTACGGCTCCTTGTGGCATTGAAATTTTTTAAGGGGACTGACGACTGATTGACGTATAAAGCAAAGGTAACATTTGAAAATGAGTTTAGTCAACTTGGTTTCCTTGGGTACAAATGTAATGCTCATTTTTTCGTTGTACCCTGTACCCAAATTTAATCGGTAAAATACAAACCTCTTGTGCAGAGCTGGGTCGAGCGTTGTAAAAAACCACTCGAGCGACGAGCGCTCTAATTTTTTCAAAAGTGCTCGCGAGCATATAGTTGTTTTGCAATGCGAAACCGCTTGCGACTTCCGAGCACTCCTAAAAGTGCTCGAGCGGTTTATTGCCAGCGCTCGGGAAAAATGCTCGTGAGCGGAAAAAACGCTCGCGAGCGGTGCTTAAACCTTCAGCGCTTGAGTGTGGTTAAAAACGCTCACGAGCGAAAAAAGCACTCGCAAACGGAAAAAGAGCTTGCGAGCGAAAAAAGAGCTTACGAGCGGTCATGAGCGGAAAAAGCGCTCGGGAGCGGAAAAAACCGCTCGCGAGCGGAAAAAGCGTTCACGAGCGGCGCTTAATCTTTCAGCGCTTGAGTGCGGTTAAAAACGCACACGAGCGAAAAAAGCACTCACAAGCGGAAAAAGAGCTCGCGAGCGAAAAAAGAGCTTACGAGCGGAAAAAACCCTCAAGAGCGGAAAAAGCGCTCGGGAGCGGAAAAAACCGCTCGCGAGCGGAAAAAGCACTCACGAGTGGAAAAAGAGCTCGCTGGCGAAAAAAGAGCTTGCGATCGGAAAAAAACGCTCGTGTGCAGAAAAACCGCTCGCGAGCAGAAAAAAGCGCTCGAGCGCCGAGCACTTTAAGTAAACGCTCGAGTATTGAGCACCAAGCGCTTTTTCGAGCGAAACGCGCTCTGCTCTTGTGCAATTATAAGTGAAAAAAAATTACCCTTATGTGATGGTTTTATCCGTCTGTTCCTCGTCTAACTCAAGAACGAAACGGGACAGCGATGTCAAACCTTCGCAAATCGATTTCTACGAGTTCAAGGTGCTACTGAATATAAACCATCAGAGTAAAAGTCTGGTTTCCGAGTGCGGTTATTCTTCGTATCTTGTTTTCCATTATTGTGTGCATTGACCCCAAAAACCCATGTCCGCATACCAAAATATTAAAATTCACATCATTCTGAAAAAGGGTAGGAAAATCGGAATTTTTGCACCATTTTATCCCAAACATCAGAGATCGCAGTTTTTCACTTCCGGACTAAAGTCGGATTTATAGTTCCGTAGCCGTAAGAACGTAAAAACGAAACCGTAAAATCTTACGTTAACGAAAATTATACGATTTATAGTTACCGTAGTGGTAAGAGATGAGCTTGCGCCACGAACTTATGTCATCTGTCAGTAAGAGTAACGTGCATTTCAAAATAATAATAACCAACAAAGTGTCAATAATTATTGTAAATAAACGAAACGAACGTCAGGATAAACTCAACTGTTTGAATTATCCGAGTACTGCCGACGACAAACGCGTTAGCACGATTTACCGTAAGAAATGAGATTTGGGCATTTCCTACGTACCGTAACCGTTCTAACGCAACGTTAACGCGAACTATAAATGTTTACACGCAACAAGTAGGGTTTAATTCTAAACGTTACGGTACGGCGTTGCGGGTACGGAACTATAAATTCAGCTTTAGANACCGTAAAATCTTACGTTAACGAAAATTATACGATTTATAGTTACCGTAGTGGTAAGAGATGAGCTTGCGCCACGAACTTATGTCATCTGTCAGTAAGAGTAACGTGCATTTCAAAATAATAATAACCAACAAAGTGTCAATAATTATTGTAAATAAACGAAACGAACGTCAGGATAAACTCAACTGTTTGAATTATCCGAGTACTGCCGACGACAAACGCGTTAGCACGATTTACCGTAAGAAATGAGATTTGGGCATTTCCTACGTACCGTAACCGTTCTAACGCAACGTTAACGCGAACTATAAATGTTTACACGCAACAAGTAGGGTTTAATTCCAAACGTTACGGTACGGCGTTGCGGGTACGGAACTATAAATTCAGCTATATTTTTGACCGTTACATCATGTTCCGTCACACCAAAAACGAGAGTCCCGGCCTTTTAACAGTAAAAATATGGCATTTTGGACAGAGAATACGCCAGGGTGCTCTGAAAATCGCCATATTGGACGCCATCTTGAATATTAACCAACTTGGCAACAGGCAAAATCGGATCCAATCGAAATAGAGGAAAACCACTTGTAACTCTATTGGTCCACGAAGTGCTTCTAGTATTTTGGATTTTCTCAAGAGTAGGTCGGACGGTGATCGCGAGGTAGGAGAAATGCTGACTGAGTTGTGCTTCTGGGAACTTGCTATATACTAATTATGTAAAAAACTTGAGTGATCGAGGGGACCAAAAGAGTAGAACATCTCGCTCCCTTAATTAATACGTAAATAATGTATCAATTAAATAGTCTCATACTCATTAGTAATCTATTCAAGGGCAACCCATCAAAGGAGGAGAGCATTGGGTTCCGGACGTCCAAAGTGTTTCAACCAAAAGTGCAGAATCAGTCAGTGTCCTGGTCAGTGTTTATTAGCCACAGTTCTCCGCTATGGTTTCCAGCTCCCCATTTATATAAAAATTTAGGTCATGAACCACCCCTGAAACTAGTAAATTACATACAGGTAGAAAACATGATTTTTTTGAAGATCTACATCCCGTTGTCTTCCAGAAGCGTGGTATGAACGCGTCACGAAACAACACGTTATAGAAACTGAAAGGTGGCATTTTTAGCGCATTTTTGGAATAAAATACGCTATTATATCCGATATGGCTGGCTGGCTGTCCGGCTGAGATCTCTGCAATTACTATAGCTAGAGACTCCTAGTCTATTTTGAGTTAGATTACTTGTGACACTGATAATTTAAGAAAATAATTTCGATATGGTTTTCGGAGACGCTATAATTTTACCGTTGCATAGCGTTACCAGTGTAACAACTAAATTATCGTGAGATCGATAATTTTAAACTTTGCTAATGAAACACTGATCTGCATTACCAAAAATGCGCTTTCATCATGCATATGCTGATTTACAACTTGTTTGCGGTAGCATGTGATTGCTAAATAATTAAATAGGAATGAGGTTCATTTAATGAAATGTTCTTGGTTCAGTTACCTTATGTATAGGGTGCATCACTAATATACACATAATTTTTCAGTTGTGGTTACAATCGTTTTGATCTGCCTGTCAACCCTTCCACTTCTAATGCTTATCATGGGTAAGTGTAGTATCGCACATTTGCGTGTCGCATGCAACCAAGTGCTTCAATTATCGTAAAACGCTTTTTCATTATCCTTTTCACTAGATAGGTGCACTTACATCGCATGTTGAAACCGGCGCGGCTGAAATCCACCTCAATAGTGAAATTTTTATATGTATTCTTAAATACAAATCGGTCCTATTAAGATTATAACTTTCAGCAAGTGAGATCAACATGTGCATCTTTTTCTTTGAATTTTTAGTCAACAAATTGTATAATCGAGTATGCAGCCCGAAAACGAGAAAATTCATATAATTTGCTATAATAGGTTCTTATTTATAGAACATCTTATCTATTAATTTATTTATTTGATTATTAATCGATTCTCGATTTTACGAAGGCATAGAACGAATACGTTAAATATTGGCTCAAAGGTGCCAGACACACACACCTACGTTACAATTAGCAAAGAGCCAAAAGTGTGAAATACCTTAGGTTAGCCCTAGGATTCTGAGTTTCCGGACACTTATTTAGATGAATGCCTTCATTATTTGCATCACCTCTACAACTAAATCCGATGGCCAAAACCGCCCGCGACATCGGCATATAAAGCCTATAACAGGTGGCCCAAAAGT
>NW_022171344.1:0-714 GCF_008802855.1 Photinus pyralis | reverse complement strand
TAAACTTGCAGGCAGATCGTCTGTTTTCCACTTCTTACGAGGTTTTTCCAGAGTTTTGGGTAATGGCAGGTTCATTTTCTTGCTGTCAATGATCTTCTTTAGTGTTCGCACACTAATCTTCAAAGCTTCGGATGTTCTTGCTTGTACTGCTTCAACATTACGCAACGGTCCAAAATTATCTTTCTCGTGACAAAAATACTCATACACATTAAGTATGAGTTCATGGCAATTCAAACTCAAGAGTAAACTCGTCACTAAATTAGGACCTTCTATTTATTTGATATATACACACGTATTAAAATATTTCTTAAGCCGAAGCAACGCAAAATTAAACAAGCTTTAATTTGATACCAATTTCATTAAAATTGGCCAAACCGTTATCTTTTTATTCACCTTCAAACTCGAGTTTACATAGTTTTGTAACCGACAGTGGTAATTAAGGTATTACAAAAGTGTGCGCTGTTGCTGTCAATTATCGCTTTCCTATCAATCTTTACTTACGTAATGGTCGTAATGTGCAATTCATAATGGTCTACTTCCCTAAAAGTAAAATAAAACGTTTGAGTGTCACTGGCTTGACGCTTTTAAGTGGGTGTTTCCCATTCCGAGACCAACATACCTTAACTATTGCTTTCTCTTTTTGTTGCAACACCCTCCATTTTAAACGTCTGTAACGTCCAGTGTAATTCTTAGTTCACCGCCCGCGGTTCGTAA
>NW_022171343.1:0-1046 GCF_008802855.1 Photinus pyralis | reverse complement strand
TTTTTATTTGCCTTATTGTACAACAGGGCTTTGATTTCAAAACAAATCACCGATTACAAAATTTTTTCAGCTTTTTTGCAGTTTTTGAGTGCGATTCACATTTTCTATTGCCAGAGAGCGTTGGATTCCATCCTGCAAATTTAAGCACTCATTCTTATTTTGCAAAATTGAGTAAGTAGATCATCTGCAATCTGTAACCTTTACATTTACATAATTAACTGGCGACTCGATGATGACTTTTTTTCGCATTAAAGTTAGGTTTATACAACTTTATGACAAAGTGTTTCATTTGTTGAACTATTCTCCTATTTCTCGGGAGCCAGCAAAAGATAAACTTTGAACCTAAGAAGACATCGAATTGGCTGTAGTTCTCTGAGTTTCATATGTTTATTTTGCAATTTCAGGATGCGTTTTAATAAATTTATTTGCAATATATTCCGCTATATCTTTTTAGGTTGGTATCGGCAAAATTTCACGTGAAATTGAAATAAAATTGCAGCATATGTGTAAAGCACATCTATCGCTCTCATCAAATAACTTTCAGCATGTGGGATGGATCTACAGTTAGAATTTTGTTAACAGTCTTATTAAATATCAAAGTCGTGATGTGCTTGCGCATAAACGGAAACTTATTCGATACTATTTCTTCTTTTCGCCCACCCTCTACATGTTAGAACCAATTAAATAAAAAAACAGGTAAAATAGTTTTCGCCCCAAGCCGAGTAACTTGGCGCATTTTCCTGGCATTGATCAGTACTTCCCAAAAAGCCATACCTATGTGAGCTATGTTTTTCTTTACTAGAAGCATCTATGGTTAAAATTTCAAAGAAATGTCCCCATAAATAAGGAAGCTTTCTACGAGGTCCGAGTGTTATAACATCTCAAACGCTCAGTTGGATGATATAGTATGAGCTGTATAAAGAATAAGCTAACAAAAAATAACTTGTGACGGCCCTTCTGCGCTTCCGCATAAATCAGTAGGAATCAAAGGCTTTTGTGTGTTCCTGTGTACTTCTGCGTTGATAATTTTTGTGTTCGTATGTAAA